>NC_056737.1:860779107-860806607 GCF_019279795.1 Protopterus annectens | reverse complement strand
GAAGTTTTGCAATTTTGATCATATGGTCTCAGCCATATGACATTCAAAGTTGTAAAACTTCGATCATCCGAATTAGATCTGCTGTGATTTATATATTGTTATGTAATACTGATTGCTGCATGCATGCTCTAACTTATGTATTACTCTCTAAATATATAATGGTTGCAGTTTGCTGAATGAGACAATGGGTAGTAATTAAAACAGTAGAAAGACAAGACCATGCACTAAGTTAACAAATAAAAAAGAAAGAAAGAATAAAAAGAACAATTTTTTTTTATATAATATTTGATTATATGGCATTTGACATGATCATCCTGAAGGAATAGAACAATGGGCAACAATTAGTGGCAGCAATATTCAGTTTGCTCAACATCTTAATTAAATAAACAGAGCCAGGACTTGCAAGTAGTGGTAGACAAGAAACAGCATCAGCCATTTGATACCTGACTAATGATTATAATCAGGTAGTTAGGTTTCCAGTCTAACATTCAGAAATAAACAAACAAACATATCTTGTTTAGTAAGAGGAGTCTAGCAGACTCTCTAATTTAAAAGCAGGGTGAACACCAGTGTGTGTGTGTGTGTGTGTGTGTGTGTGTGTGTGTGTGTGTGTGTGTGTGTGTGTGTGTGTATGTGTGTGTGTGTGTGTGTGTATTTGTGTGATCTGTCTGTACTGAACATCACCACAATATTACAATTAAAATAGGTGAATTGTGCACATTGTATCCAGATGGTTTGCAACATTATTTAAATGTTGCTCACTTGAGGGACAAGATGGTACAGCCTGATAAACAGGACATCTGAGTATTCAGATGCTTTGTACTGCACCCTTTTACAGCACTTGAGACTTAACATATTGCGTTGTAGTGCCTCTTCTGAGCCTTACGCTAAGTGAAGTGGAATGGATGCAGCAAGTAGCACTGCAGCTCATTTCAGCAGTTTAGGCTATATAATCCCCCTGTCTGCCTTTGTCTATCAACATGTCTGCTTCTGTCTATCTCTCTCTCTCACTAAGTACAGACAGCTGCTGCATTTCCTGGTGTAGTGCAGTGTTAATTAGATCCTTCCACTAGTAATGTGGGTAAAGCTCATTGCTAGAATGTTGGCACACTACCAGATATCACAACATGGGAGACGTGTGAATGGAATGCTTGTTCTCTTGTCTGATTGTGTGAGTAGGAGGGTGTGGGGAGGGATTCATTTCTATTATCACTCTGCACAGCACATGTCATCGAATGCAGTGCGCATGAAGACGTCATTAGAATAAACACCCTATTCATGCAATGCACTGAAATGACTGCCTGTCATTACAGTCTCATTTACTGGGTATTCGGCGGTGCGTTAAAAGCCTTTGGATTGTCCAGGGTGTGGAGATTATTGCTGTGCAGTCTAAATCACCTGTACTTTTAATAACATCCTTCTTTGCCTTTTACAACAACATGGATAACATCTGCATTTCAAATATAAGTTTTTTTAATCTAATGCAATTAATAATACAGAAGATCACAAAGCAGTCAAATTGCAGCAATGGATAAACATATTGCTGTTTTTAATGCACCGGGTCCGTAGCAGGTTGCAGCTATGATAGTGTAATTATTTTAAATTTTTGGACCTGTATACCTTACAATTTGTTTAGAGATGCTCAACTGTTTTTTGTTTTCTTTTTCTGAGAGGGTTATATTATGGGGAATACAGTAAAATGGATGGAAGAATTGCTAACTACATGAAGCAAATGAGGAAATAGAAGGGATCAATGTTGATGGAGACAAATGTGGAGAGTGAGGCACACAGGCTGGCCCATTGTTTAACAGGATCATCATCCATTTGAATACCATAACTACTGATAACATGGCCAAACATTTTGGGAAAAACAACAAGGCATAGTAGCTGACAGAAGCTTGCAGATAGTAAGGCCAGAATGTGGGCTGAAAAATGACAACTAAGTTTGTACTTCATCTGGATGTATAACAATTCCAGTGTGGAAACACAATTGGAGAGTACTAAGTAAAAGGACCTTTGGGTGACCGCAACTGGAATTAACAGGGAGTACATTGGCTAAAGCCAGTGCAGTACCAGGGTGTATGAAAAGAGTAACAAACACAAGATATTTTGATTCCACTCTACACCTCTCTTGTCAGGCTACAGGTGTAGCACTATATGTACTTTGAGCCTTATTCCATGAAGGGTAACAAGCTAACGGATAAGGTCTACATGATTGCCACACTGGTAATGGGCTTAAAAAATAAGAGCTACAAAGCACAGACCACAAGATGGGCTTCAGAAAGTCTTAGATGTCAATGGAATAAGTTATAGGAAAGATTCAAAAATGCCTGGGATGTGGAAAACCAAGGAAAGGACAAGAAGGAGCAACTATAAGATATCAGTACTCAAAACGAAGTATCATGTTTGATCTAGTCCCTTATTATGCAAGGGCTGTTAGCATAATGGTTAAGGTGCTTACCTTAAAAACAGAAGGTACAGGGTTTGACTCTCATCTTTGAGGGACATTGTTTAAGCTTAAAATGGTCCACATGGGCAGGTAGCCTAGGACTTGCCTCTGAACTTATACAATATTTTATTAACAAATTGTGAGCACTGTCATCTATTTCATCATATTCCCTGACCTCAAATATGCATTGCAAAAAACCGATCACCTCATATTGCTGCACACATACATTAAGCAAATTCATGTTCTTCCAAGATGTAGTTTAATAGTTTGTCAACTGTCTGCCTGGCAGAAGCTTTATAAATCATGCTAATGAATTAGGTCCAAATACAAAGGGTGATCCACAAGGACCTATCCTAGATCCTTTACAATTCTAGCTGTTTATTAATAATCTGTCTTGTGATCTACTATACACCAACTGCATCTTATATGCAATTAAAAATGAAAACACAGTTCAGATGAGCTAAGGGGAAACTACTGGCCCACTAAAGTGAAATAGGATTGTTTTTCTTTATTAAACCATTTTCAAAAGATGTAGACTTCTTCATATCAAAGACAGTAAAAAATTAACAGTGTGCCTGAACGCTAAGGTGCACTTTTAAGAAATACTGTTTCTCTGGCATTGGATTGGATCCAAAGAAGTCTATAGCTCTTGAAAACAGCATAGCAGATGGAAGTGTTTATCTTTCATTTCAATGGGTCAATAAAGTTTTCTGTTACTTCAGTTGAACTGAGTTTTTGTCTTTAATTGTTCAGAGACCTAGGTACCTAGGACTTACTGAATAGTGCTAAAGGCTATTGGCTGTTTCACAGCTGGTGCATCTTATATGCAGATGATGTTGTAATCACTAAGGCACAAAACAACCTCCTATTTGAATAAAGTACTTCGAAAGGAGTTCTGCCTGTTGAATACACTTTGTCGTCGCATTTTCACGTGAACATCTTTTGTCCAATTTCTATTTATTGTAGTTTGTCTAAACCATATGCAGTTGCATTGTAGAAACCAGCAGTGCACTCCAATGTTTTATTCACTTTCTCTCATTGTGGTGCAATTGTAGAGTTGGTATATTATAAGATTGTGGGGGTAAGTGGACAAAGTCAACCACATGAAAAGTATGGGTGGGGGGAGGTTGCTCAAACTCAAAAATAATTTTTTGTGTGTGTTTTTAAAATTTTTGAGTTGCACTTCCCTTTGTTGAAAAACTGATGAAGTGTATGAGTATGTAAAAGAACAAATGTCCACTATGTGCAGACAGGACATTTATGTCCAAATAACACTGAATTTAAACAGACTGATTGCAGTTTGTACCAGTATGTGCGTAATCTATCTTACTGTTTGCAGCATTAGTTTCAAATTGTAGGGGTACACAATGGCTTGATAAGATATATATTGGAAGTCGTAGAAAGTACTGGAAAATGTATGGCAGCAGTAACAGGTCGTGGTATTAAAGCTGGTAGGAGGCAGATGACAGGCAGATCCAGCTCCCACCTGAAGCAATGGTGTAGAGAAAGCGACAGAGAAGTAAGCAGTGAAGATAGGAGATGAAGTAGTAAAGTAGTTACTATGAGAGATACCTCCTCTGTCACTTGCAGCAAGGATGTAGACAGATAATAAAGAATGACGTCAAAGAAGGATGAATAGAAGGAAGAGATGCTTCATCTCACCAAGAAGAAATGTTGATTATTGACATGGGAGAGAAGATTCTGATGTCACTATGTTCCATAGATTATAGGAGTTGTATCCTCAGTCAAAACACAGTGGCTAAGTAGAAGAAAGATACAGCCTTTGCTTCTACTAAGAGCCTTTGCAAGAATAATAGTAGATGGGTGGAAAAGCCAGAGTAGGATTAAACTCTTGCTAAAACCCAACAATCCTCTTTTGGTGTGTACAGGAAAGTAATGGCTGAGTATGACATGTGTAGGTGGTGTAACTTTCAATACTACCAGGAGCTTATCATTTTGACTGGAGTGCTAATAGTTGGAAACAATGTATACATGTGATGTAAATCAAGAAATAAATGATATGGCTAAACCCTGAAGTATTATAGTTTTCAATTCATGTTTAATTATAGGTAGCTTCACACAAAAGCTAAGTATTTGTATTTAAAAATTGCACTTCTAAAAGCTAATAAAATGAGAGATGTCCGATTTCTTGCTTTATTTGTGCATTTATCTGCAATTAAGGCTGAATTTACTGCATTTGCACAAACTGCCTTGCTGTTTGTCTGATTGACTTGAAATCACCTTGTCTAGCTAGTGTGTCAAAATTGTTTTGTGGTAGCCTGCACTCCCAAGCAGTCTTTTTGTGCTTTTATATTAACAGGACAGGATATACAGTCTAGAGGCAGTAGGTGGTGGCCTGCTCTATCTAAGTTGGGAACCACATATGAAAGCTGTATGCATAGTCCTTGTATTGGCTGGAAGGCTTAGAGGCCTGTTCCCTGTTGCTCATCACACAACAGTAGTTATTAGTACCCTGTATAGAAGCAGATACTTAAAAATCAAATTGTCCCTATAAAACTACTTCTGAAACTGTACCAGTAACCTGTTGATTGTACGGCAGCTACTTTGCTTGTTGGGTAGCGCAGAGCAGCTTGTTTGCAGACTGAGGATCACCCCCACTTGAATTTAGCATTATATAGCCAAGTTTAGTCTCTAGTCTCAAAAGCACCCTTAGTCAGCCCACTATTAACCCCCTGGTACACAGGGTCCTTACAGCTCACCCAGCAAAGGACCTGACATCATGTATATGTACTTTTCAAATTGTTTAACAGTCAGATTTGTGGATATGGGTATTTTGAGACTATTTAACAATTGTCTAATGTTCACTGACAACCACTCAATCCTCAAAGAAACAAACACAGTATTTGAGGGAGGTATATACACAATGTCTCTGGAGGCAAAACTCTCACACACAACCAATCAGAATAACACTCTGGTTGTCAGAAACAGACACACTAAACCTACCATATATACTAAACACTGCACACATACACCTACTTATAACTGAGGCACATAAATGCAATCTTCCCAAATCCCAAAGACCTCTTAGACATTCCACCAGCAAAAATTATTCTCAGCAAATTTGAAAGCACTCAACAGTAACACAACTTAATATTGCATATACAACCACACCCAGTAGAACTTCAACTACCAAACCCATAAGGTATTGACGCTATCCAGTATTCTAGTCATAGGGGACTCCATTGTACGACATACTGATGCCTCACTCACCAGGCTGAATAAGGAGAAAATAATGATCATTTGCCTATCAGGGGCCAGGATCCACCAAGTTAAATATGCATTAAAGTCATTGCACCACAGATACCAGTATGATTCAGTCATAGTTCATGAAAGTGTAAATAGCCTGAGCTGTATCTCCCTAGACTATATGAAGAGAGACATTATGGATCTCTTGGACTATGTGTCAAAGGCTGGTATGTGCCTAGCACTGAGCAGAATTCAATCTTCACCAACCAAGATGCCGCAATATGAACAGAAGATGACCGAAGGTCATAATTGTCTTAGTTTCTGGTGTCATTCTTGGGGGATAAAATATTTGTCAGCATGGGAGGACATGGTTAACAAACCCCGTTGCCTTGCTAAGGATTGTCTGTACCTGTCTCCTTTAAATGTTTAAATATTGGTTAAAACATTCGCCTCCCCACAGAGCCATTTTAGGCAATGCCAAGTTGATGAAACTTCCAATATGGCAAACTCTACCTAGGGAAATCTAAAGGCTTTATTGCTCAATGCCAGGAATCTAAACAAGAAGTCCCAGTTCATCCAAGCTCTACATTTTATTAAGTGATAACCTGTCAAAATTTCAAGCCCCTCCCAACCCTGACAATACAGCAGCCTATGCAGAATTCTTCACAGATATTTTCTACAACCGTATTAATGACTGCATAGAGCTGGCTGTGTAGACCAAAAGTAAACCCAAAACTAAAACAAACCACCCTGGTGGAATCCAAAATTAAACAGGCTATACAACAACAACAACAACAACAAAACAGTCATAGCCAAAATTAGGAAGTATAACACCAAAAATGATAAAAATTCTCTCATCAAACTGAATAAACAGTTAGGCGGACTAATTAAGTCCAACAAAGCAAATTTTGAGGTAAAGATAACATCACAGGCCAAGAACAGCCATAAGACCTTCTTCAGCTATGTCTGAAAGTTCAAAGGCAGCACATAGCACTATGCCAATCTGTTGGTAAATGGAATCACAATTGTGGAACCAGGAGATAGAGCAAATTTTCTTGTTGACAAATTCAGCACCAACTTTACCACCTCTCACTTCCAGCCATCCCCAGGAAATACCACCTAACATGACCCCTCCAACTATCAGTAGGGAACAGGTATTAAAGGAACTTTCTAAGGCCAAGAATACAACTTTGACGGACCCTGATAATATCCCTGGATGCCTCCTAGACAGCCTGAAATAAGACCTATCAGTGCTACTGAAGTCACTATTTAACCAAAGCCTCTGAACAGGCTTTATGCCACATGAGTCGAGGACTGCAACAGTCATCTCTGTGTACAAGGACAGGTCATCAACGGATCCCAGGAACTACAAACACATTACTTTTACTATTGTCATGCACAAAGCCATGGAAATAATTAACAATGATATAGGAAAGTTTCAGACTCTGGACCCAACCCAGTTTGGTTTCATCAGAAGCAAGTCATGCCTACTAAAGCAATGGATGAGGGCAAAATGGTGCATACTGCCTACTTTGATCTAGCTAAAAGCATTTGATACAATACCTTACTTGGGCATTGTAAACAAAACTATGGAATTAGCCATAAGCCCCTATGTAACCTGCTGGATAGCCAGCTGGCTCACAGATAGGACTCAGGACCTCCTCAGAGAGGCTGGCACCAGTGAAGTCTCCCAGGGGTCTCGGCTAGGTCTTCTCCTCTTTCACATTTATTTCTCAGAAGTCAAGGCAAATGTCAAGGGCCTCTGGCTTAACAGATCATTGCAATCTGACAGCAGTCATATAACCCCCCCCAAAGATACTAACATGTTACAGGAAGATCTAACACTGACAAATGATTGGTGCCAAAGACACAGGTTAAAACTCAAGAAATGCATAGCAGTACCTTTTGGGAAGCTGGCCAGCCCACCTCATCAATAAAACAGCTCTAAAAGTAGACATAGTACTCAGGGTTTGGGGAATCAAGTAGATAATAACCTGGCTTTGGCCAACATGTGTCTAAGGTAATAAGAAAATCATCCTATGTCACTCAACATATAAGTAAGGGCATGGCATCTAGGTACAGAGAAGTCATTGGGCCACTATACTCAGCCTTCATCAGACTGATCATTGAGTGTAATGCTACCTTTGGTATGTGCCTAACCAGGCAAATGCAACAACTGGAACTTCCACAGAGGCTCCTCACAAAAAAGGTGTAAACACAACACAATAGGGTGTAAACACAATCCCTCTGCAGATTGCCTCAACTGTATCCTTGTATGGAAGTGGAGGAAGTTCAGCATGTCATCCTTTTTAACCAACAGACAGCTGAAAGGTGATTTATGCCTGGCAAAGAAGGCATCCTTGAATCCTACCCTGATGGACTTTTTGCATATCTGCAAAAATAGCATCAGAACTACTAGATACAAGGATTTAAACTTTGCTTGGGATTTAAATAGAACACGTTGGATGGACAGATATATATTTCAGAGAATTCCCATTCACTGTAATATGCTTCTTATCCAGGTGAAGCAGAGCCCTTCCCTAACCATATTCAAGCATAGCCGAGACCATTGGATTGGAAATTGAAAATTCACTCCTCGTCTGACACCTATTTCTTTGATGCCTCTTTCTTGCCCTAACATACACCCTTTAAAAAACCTCTAAGACAAAACAACCTGTGGGATACATTTGGTTTACATGATTAGTTGTTAGCCTAGTATATAGCTATGTACCTATGGAAAAATGATTAATTGATTTTTATTAATTTATATTTTATTGTCTCTGTTGACTGGGAAAGTCCGACTGGACAAAACCTATTTTTCAGCAGAGGCCCAGGGAGAAAAGATTCAGCAGGTACATTTAAGATGCTCATGACAAAACAAATGCTTTGCAAAGATACATTACATAGATAGTTCTTAAGACATCTAGATACAAACAGGTAATTGTTCTATAATGACACTACAGAGAGATAAAACAGGTATTTTTTTCTGTAATGACATTATACATGATATTAAATTCCAAGTATAACCCATTTATTTTGCAAATAGTTCTTGTACAATACATATGATAAGCAGATATTAAATATGAATTATATGACATGGATAAGGAGAGTTACAGTATAGATGTCAGGAATAAATAAGCTTGAGGTAATGAGTACAAAACATTACTCAGAGATAGTAAAGTTTAATTAAGCTGACAAAGGTCATCTAGTACATGTAGTAACTTCTCCTTCAATAAATTTACACTGGAACTCCATCATACCTCTGGTCTTGGTGTCCGCGTCTTTATTTCAGAATGACTGCATCATGTCTTCTTCCACCAAGGTCAGTTTAACAAGTCTGAAGTGTATTGCTTCATTCTTATTTTCACATATGTGAATGTAAATCATAGATACTGAGTTTGTGGTTATCACACTTTTTTGCCAAACACTTTTTCCTGGGATGGTAAAATTGTTAACCAAACAGTTACATCTCACAAATTTATTTTTTGGAGAGACTCACCTTCACAGAAACACAGAGAGATGGAGCTTTGGCAGAAACACAGACAACTGATATTTGATTACTAGCCCTGGCAACAGAGCTGTCAACCCAAGAGGGAAAGGGAGAGGAAAGAAGGGGTATGGTTTTCTTGCTTCTCCCAAAGGGAACAGGGGTGCTGATGGTTCTTAATGGAGCACATATGGAAGTGCAGTTTATCTGGTAGAGACTTAGGGAAACCACTTCACATGCTTCAGGAAAGTGTATAACGCTGCTTGCTGGCAACATCCCCTGCAGAACTGAGAGATGACCAGTTCAATCAGTCCATTCTGTCTCTCCCTTCAGCTGTTAAGCAGGTGTGTGTAAAGAGTTATCATAGAAAGCAAAAATCTTCAAACCACCTCCAATGGCTGCATTAATGATGACTCTTCCTGGCTGACTCTCACTATTGGTGATGAGGGAATGAATAGGATAATTGGCTGATAGAAAGCTCATGAAGTGCAGGCAGTAGGAACAAAGTCTTAGAGGGACCTGTTGTAAAGAGTCTGCCATTATCTGAATTTCCTGCTTAATACTAGAAGAAATAGGTTCAGAACTCTGTATTTTTCTGTCTACCTCACATTTAATATTTATTTTCTTCTGTGGGTCCAATTTAGGTGACCAATTTTGTCTGCATTTGTCTAAGTTTCTGCAGTAACACTTCTTGTAATGCTCTGTGCTGACTTCTGCCCTGTACTGATTTTTCTTCAGGGTTTCCTATTAGTTTACCTTCAGTTCCTATTCTGATATCTTTTATATTTTTAGATTTCTGTTAATCTGTCATTGGTGTATGCTTTTGATAACAGACAGGTTCCCTTTTATTGTCTAACCACAGTTAAATTCTAACCTCCTTGGTAGTTTCTATGCACCTTCTTTCCCCTAGTTTTGATTCTGGATTCTGTATGGATGTCACTATATCGCTTGCCCCATTTCTATTCAAATACCCAATGAGTGTATCAAAATACTTTTCTACTCCTTTTTAATTAAATGTACTGGTGTGCCACACTATGGATTATCCTTTCTACCAGATTTCCATTGTGCTTTAAAATGGGGAAAACATATCCTAAAATTACACAATGAGTCAAATCACTGGTTACAGACACAGAATGTAATAGCTTTCAATGAACTGTTTGCATTTCCACATCTGTGAAGAGTTCTTCTTTTCAATCACTATGAATGCATATTACGTCCACTTTTTTGATTGCTACTAATCCTATGCTTATGCACCAGGATATGCCTCACAAGAGAAATCATGTTTACAAAATCTAGCAGGGCCTTAATCTACCTTATATTTATACATACACTACATTTTACTAGTTAAGTTGTAATATATTGATAGAAAGTAGCCTCAATTATTATAGCTCTGTCACAGTCTAGAGAAACAACTTCATTTACAGCATGTATTTAATTTTTCATATTTCTATCAATAGCATTCTTTCAGCATTGTATCCCATAATAAAGAGATTCGACCCCTCTCTCCACATTTGTAGAAAATTAACTCATTACTTGATGATTTTTGTTTCACAGAAGCTGGCACATTTCTTACTTCAGTTTTAACCTTAGAAACAAGAAGTTCAGTTTTAAGCATTTCATCATTAACTATTAAGCACTCTAATACAATTGCTAGCATAGAAGAGTTACAGATCAGGTTGCAATACCTTTTGTGTTATTTTAGTAGGCAAAGTTCTTCTAAACCTTTCTGCTACTAAGAATTCTAGAATAACAATCGTGTTCAAACCAAATATTTAAAATATGCCTTAAATCTGGCATCTTTGTGCATATCAGTTTATCTTCATTAAAGGTCCAGTTATAACATTTTATTGCTTATAGTTCAAGAGTTGTAATGTCCTGAGAATATGAATCAGTTCCTTCATTGTCCATGTATATCTTCATTGCTAGCTTGTAAGCAGGGATGACAGGATTTGTGTGCAGTGGGCCAAGTTGCAGTTCTATCTCTTTCATGACATAATGCTCAAATGCTGTTAAATATGAGTCTAAGTCATCCTCCTCATACTTCTCAACATCTTACAGCAAGAAATATGGAGAGAGCCATAAATAACAGTGGGCAAAGGGCCAGAATTAGGGCCATGTTTTAAGTATTACTCTTACAAACTTAGAAAGTTGATATAATAGGTTTTGCATTAGCAAGAATTTTCTGAATGGTATGAAGTCTGAAACTTAAATGTCTGTCAATTTTTTTTAACTTTGACCTTTAATGAATTGCCACTAATTTGCCAGAAAACCACAATTTTATGAAAAACAAAACAAAAATATGAGGCAAAAATCTGTACATTCTGCAAAAATCTGTATACTTCAGTGGTGTGATACCCCTTGGTTAGTTGCTTTATAGGTGTAGATCAATGTGTGTGCATGTATCTTTAAGAAGCAATCTAAGGGCTTGCACAAGTCTATAAATACTGAGCATGCATGAGCCTGACTGCCATTTTGTAGTAAGCTGTTGAGATGTAAGCATATATGTCTGTAAGGTCTATCTGTTAATTAGTTTGTTTATATTTTATGATGCTGCTATCCATCCTGTTGTGTTTCTATGCAATAAAGCATCTAAACAAACTACCCCACCTGTCTGTCATCTATATTAAAGAGGGATGAGTGACATGGTGTCAGACGTGGGATGGCTAAAATTACTTGTCGCCGGAAAGAGTTCCAGTTTCTCCATTTTGAGTCCGAGAGGCATCTGGTTGGTATTGGAGGAATATACAGGAGTGGATTGTCCCTACTGCATGCATAATTCACAAAACAGGTCAGAAACAAATTTCAGATGTTAAAAACTTGCTCAAATAATTTCTTATTCATAAAATATGAAACGGGGCATACAGAATGCTCTAAATGATATGTAAATAAACTGAAATGTCTGATATTGTTAAAATATTCAAATTACTATGGAAAATGTTTGAAATAAAGTCCAAATTGCATAAAACGAGTAAAAAAAGGAAACAACCACATTTTCACTAAGCACATATTTTTCGTATTAATTAAAGATATCCGAGTTATCAGAAGTGTATGAAGTGTTCACATATTTGTACAGTATTACAGTACATTTATTTCACTGGATACAGCCATTTCAAAGCATATTTTGCAAAGTGCAGTGTTTTAAAGAGTTTATTGTGCATTTGAATGTTATTACGAGCTCTGAAAGCAAGGCTTGTTCATACATGATTACAAGCGCCATATCTTCAGTGTGTTTTACATACTTTGTTGGCATGGCAGACATATTTTGAAAACCCAGTGCACTTATATTTGATAATAATATTGCAAAGAACTGGAGTGTGTTTGAGCAAGACTATGACATTTTCATACAGTCTGCATTTTCTGATAAAGATGACCATACAAACATTTATTTTACTTTATATAACTGGGTCAGAAGCCATTGAAAGGGAGCATTCATTTGTGTACGCACCTGCTGTCTTTGGAGGAGAGGGTGAAAACCATCATATTGTTGTACCAGCTGAGTCAAGGGAGGACCCTGACTGCTTTAAGTGTAAATGTAGAGAAATGTGTAACCCCCAGACAAATATTACAATGGAAAGGAACTTATTTTACACAAGGGATCAAACACCTGGTAAAACTTTTGCAGCATATAAAACATACTTGAGAAATAAGGCTAAAACATGTAGATCTGGTGATTTAAGGGATGAGTTGATAAAAGACAGACTTGTGTGTGGTATTAAGGATGATGCTGTAAGAAAGATTTTGCTTTGTGACAGTGATTTAATTTGAATAAGGCCACTGAGATTTGTGAGATATACGAGCTCACAGAAAAGCACACAAATATGCTTATGAATGACAAATGCATGCTTCCAGTAACTTTTAGAGCTCATGTTGATAGTATGCAACACATGGTTAAAAGAAACAGGCCCAAGCACATGGCAGCAACTGCAGCCCCTGCAGCACTCACTGGTAAATCTCAGAGCTTTCCAGCAAGTTCCAGAGTTTGCACTGTCTCAGTGAAGCATAAGAGTGAGTCAGCAAACTCAAAGCATGGGCCGCGACCTAGTTTCTTTGCCAACTGTCGTAATTGTGGTGGAAATCATGAATCTGAAAAGGACAAATGTTTAACTTTTGGTCAGCATTGCCACAAATGTAATAAGCTGAATCATTTCAAGAGCTTTTGTAAACCAAAGGGCACACATTCTTTTATTAAAAGGGAACATTTCAAAAAACAAGTTCATCAGTTAGAAAGCTGTGACGGAGGGTCAAATAATTTTTATCTTGATGGTGTTTCAGTGTTTAATGAAACAGTCGATGCAGTAGATTTATGGGCAAAGAAGTATTCTGTACTGTTTGGATAAATGGGAACCCATAGAGCTCAAAGATGACACAGGTTCCAACTGCAACTTTATGACAGCAGAAACTTTTGCTAGAGTATGTAACAGTTATAGCTTGATTTAGCAAAGTACATGAAGCTTATTGTTTATGGAGGTGAAGAAATTCATACTAAAGGCTCAGTAGTGCTTTAATGTTACTCTGCTAGGAGAGGTTATGACTTGTTATTTTATGTGGTCAAAAGGCAAGCCCAGTCATTATTAGGGCTCAGAGACAGTTTGAAAATGGGACTGCTTTCATTTAATAAGGAATTCCTTCATGTTAGCTTGAAAGACTAATACTCTAATTTTGCCCAACATATTTTTCTACCTATGCTAATCTTTTCGAAGACAAACTAGGCAAGCTTTCAGTTGTGTACTTCATGAAGTTAGACTCAGATGTCAGTCCAGTTATCAGGCCAGCCAGGAAAGTTCCAGTAGCTATGCAGAACAGCGTCAAAGCTGAGCTAGATAAAATGGTGCAACAAGGTGTGATTTGTCCAGTAGATGAACCAACTGAGTGGGTATGTTCCATGTTGGTAGCTCATAAGAAAAGCTCAGATGATATCGGAATATATATTGATTCATGAGATTTGAACAAGGCACTAAAAGGACCTCATCATCCCATGCGTACAGTTAAAGAAGTTGCTGTGCTGATGCCAAATGCCACTGTTATTTTTCTGTCTTAAATACAAAGAGTTCATTTTGGCAAATTTTGCTTGACAATAAATCATTACTAACTACTTTCAGTACTCCATTTGGAAGGTACACATTTTTGGGAATGCCATTTGGGATAAATTCTGCAAGTAAATTTCAATGTGCAATGGAGCAAACATTTTCTGGGTATCCTTGTGCTATTATAGTAGACAACATACTAGTAGGAGGTAATGGTGAAGCTGAGCATGATAGAAACCTCAGAAAAGTTCTGGAAAGAGCATGTCAAGTGAATCTTAAGCTCAATCCCCAGAAATGCAAATTCAGGCTATGAAAGGTTATTTATGTTGGTCATTTATTTACCAGTTCAGGCCTACAACCAGACCCTTCTAAACAAACAGCCATTCTCAAGATGCCAGCTCCAGACAATATTCAAGCCCTGCAATGTTTTCTTGGCATGGTTAACTATCTAGGCAAGTTCATTCCACACTTGAGTCAAATATCAGCACCACTCATAGAGCTGACATGTAAAGATGTATCTTGGTCTTGGTTAGAACAACACCAAAGAGCATTTGATGTTCTGAAACATTGCCAGTCCACCAACTCTCAGATACTATGATGTTCACAAGCCAGTCACTCTTTCATGTGATGCTTCAAGATGTGATCTAGGTGTAATCATTCTACAAGAGGGTCAGCCTGTTGCCTGTGCATAAGGAACTCTTACCCAATCTAAAATGCTGTATGCTCAAATCAAGAAAGAGCTTTTGAGAATTGTATTTGCATGTTCAAAGTTCTTTGGTTAAGTTTATGGTAGACCAATCCAAATCGAAACAGACCACCAACCTCTAGTCACTATTTTGAGAAAGCCTATGAACACAGCTCCAGCCAGATCACAATGTATGATGTTGGGATTGCACAAGTATAATTTCACTCTTGTCTACAAGAAAGGTAAACTTCTTTATCTTGCTGATACATTGTCCAGATCACACATAAATACCACAGAACAGCATGAGAATGAGAACCTTGATTTTGAAGTTGTGGACGTAAGAAAATTTTCTTCCACACATCTTGATGAGTTGAGAGATCACACAGCTGCAGATCCAGTTTTACAGAGGCTCAACCACTTTATTCAACAAGGATGGCTGTCAAAGCAATCTAGTTTACCTCAAGATGTGCAACCTTATTTTCCATACAGAAATGAGATTTTTGTCTGATGATGGTATCAATAGGAAAGAACCAAAAGTAATTGTTCCAAAGTCCTTGCAACAACAGTACATCACTGTCTTGCATCACCCAGGAACAGATTCTACCAAAAGAAGTGTGAGAGGTCTAGTATTTTGGCCTTCTATGTCACAAGATATTGAGACAGTGCTATTATCTTATTCAGTGTGTAACACTACTAAGTCACATCAACAGAAAGAACCACTTCAGCTAAACCAGATTCCTGAACTACCTTGGTTGACAGTAGCTACCGACATTTTAATGGAATGGTCAACATTATTTGGTGCTAGTAGACTCTTATTCAAATTCAGTCAAGATTAACCTACTTCCTAATCTAGCATCCGATACTGTCATCACTAAGATGAAGCATCATTTTGCAGTCCATGGTAGTCTGCACAAAGTTATTTCTAACAATGGCATGCAGTTTACAAGCCAACAATTCAAAAGATTTGTCAAAGAGTGGCACTTTACTCATGTCACGAGTAGCCCAGGGTATCTCCAGTCAAATGGTTTGGCAGAATGTGCTGTTCAAAGTGCAAAACAGTTACTAGAGAAGTCAAAATGAGACAAAAGTGATGTTTTCCTGAATCTCTTGAATCTCAGTAATATTCCTTGTGATAAACATCTTGGTTCACCTGCCCAGAGACTTCTGTCAAGACAAACCAGGACCATGTTATCAATCAGTAGTCAATTGTTGGTTCCATGTGTTAAGAACAACAGGTCAGTGAAAACCAATCTGCTGAAGAAGCGTTTAACCCAGAAGTCCTACTATAATAAGACCAGCAAACCACTCAATTCATTACAAGAAGGAGAAGTGGTAAGGATGCAAACATTCAAAGGTTATGATTGGATTGGAGTCATGAAGAATATTTGCTCAGAGCCGAGATCATACATTATGGAATCACAAGGTGTAGAGATTAGGCAGAATTGGAAACATCTGATGCTGGTGTCCAAGCCTGTACCACAGCACATAGCCTGTGAGAAAGACTCTTTATCTCAGAGTGAGTTGTTCAGTGTTCCAGTTCCAGAGGAAGTTCCAGAGAATATTCCCATTCCTGTGATGAATCCAGAAGTTCCTGATACGAGTTGTTCACTGAAGACTGTCCCTGTTGCTAAATTCAGTCCAGATTGTTATGTTAGCAGATCCAGTAACATCTCCAGACCATGTTATAGATAAACAGCAACTTGAACATGAGCACTCTGTTTTGTTTCTAATGTCTATAATAATGCATGTTTAACTCCAATGTTATTTTCAACTAAGGGCAATCTTTTTTAAGAGGGAGGATGTAGCTCAATGTGTGTGTGTTTGTACCTTTAAGAAGCTATCTAAGGGCTTGGACAAGTGTAGAATTACTGAGCACATGTGAGCCTGACTACCATTTTGTAGTAAGCATGAATGCCTGTAAGGTCTGTCTATTAATCAGTTTGTTTATATTTTATGATGCCGCTATCCATCCTGATGTATTTCTGGGTAATATAGCATCTAAATGTATTTATTTTACATTTGTTGACCGGGCGTGTCTAACTGGATACATGTCCATTTTCAGTAGAGGCCTGGGGAGAAAAGCTCCAGGAAAACACACAAAATTAATAGAGGATATAACATAAACAATGTAAACAGCAGTAATTGTTACATAAAAACATTATACCAAAAAATTGATTAAAAATTTTTTTTTTTAACAGAAGATGAACTACTCTTAGTAACTATAGCATAATCAAAATCTTTTAAGGGTAGTATACTAAAGAAGGTATAATATACTTGCAAAGATTGAATTTATATGTAAAACAGTATATAGAAGCATTATAGGAAGGTTGTAGTAGATGTAGGTTGAAAATTAGTGTCAAGAAAAAATGTTAGTCAGGGTTGGTACAGGAGCATAACCAGTGGTTATTGAGAAATAGTTTTAGATTTCTTTTAAAAAGTGGGAGTGAGGTCTGAGATGTGAGGTCAGGCGGTAGTTGATTCCATAATTTTCCGACAGAGTTAGAGAAAAAGGAGTCACCTGCTGAGTTTTTTGATTTGGTAGTATTCATCAGCATTTTGTTTGAGGAGCGTAGATTCTTGAGATTATTATATGGTTTAATGAGGCTAGAGAGTATAGGAGTGTTGCCGGGTTGATAAAGGGTCTTATGAGTTATAGTAAGTTGGTGGAACTGAATCTGATTAAGAAATTCTAACCAGCCTAGTTGTTTTAGATTCAGACAGTGACGAGTTCTGAAAGGAGAGCCTGTAGCAAATCTGGCAATATTATTATAGGATATAGCTAGTTTGTTAAGGTTATTTTTATAGAGGTTGGTGTATATAGGAGAGGCATAGAGTAGGGTTGAGATTAAGTGAGTTCTGGCTACAGCAGTCCTAGCTACTGGTATAAGAAAGGGTTTGATTCTGTAGAGGGATCCTAGTTTTCTGTTTACTAATTTTATTGTGGTATTTATGTGAGTATCAAAGTTGAGATAATTGTCAATTGTAATTCCTAAGAGTTTAGTGGTTGGGTCTGGAGAAATAAGAGTACCATTATTGGATGTGAGAGTGAAATGTAGAGGGGTGGACTTTTGGGTTGGTGTGAAGAGTAATAGTTTAGTGTTTTTGGGGTTTAGTCGGAGGAAGCAGTTAGATAACCAATGTTCTACAGTATTGAAAGCTTTCTGTGTACGAGACTGAAGTTCAGCCTGGGAAGTGGCTGAACAGATTATAGTAGAGTTGTCTGCATATTGAATGCAAGTGGAGAGTGGAATGGCTAAATGGAGGTCATTGATATAAATGGAAAACAAGAGAGGGCCTAATATAGAGCCCTGTGGAACACCTAGTGAGATGGGAAGGTGATTAGATAGTTTATTTTGCCAGAGTACAGTCTGCTGTCGGTTTTCAAGGTAAGATATGAACCAATTCATAGATAGAGGGTCAAGTGAAAGGGACCTCAGTATATGTAGAAGGAGTTGGTGATTAACCATGTCAAAAGCTTTAGATAAATTGACAAAGACTGCAGAGGAAAGAATATTTTTGTTACGGTTTTCGTTGATACAGTTTGTGAAGGATAGCAGGGCAGTAGTGGTACTGTGGAAAGGTCTGAATCTGTGTTGACAGTTAGCCAGTAGGTTGTGATGGAGAAGGTGGTTAAGTAGTTGTTTGTGGATGCACTTTTCCATTATTTTTGCCAGTGAGAAGAGTAAAGCTATGGGACAAAAGTTGGAAAAGGCATTGGAGTTCCCACCTTTATGTAGTGGGATGATATGAGAAATTTTCCAGCTAGATGGGATAGTACCTTCCTTTATGGTTCTATTTATCAGTATGGAGATGGGATAAGCTATAGCTTTAGCTCCTTTTTGCAGGAATTCAGCTGGAAGTTTATCAGCTGAGGGGGTAGTTGGTTTTAGCTTTAGGACAAGAGAGCAGATACAGGATGTGGGCACTGGTTCTAAATGAAATAATGGGGGTGGCTTGGTAGTGGGGGTTGGCAGATTGGAGGTATCGGCAGATAGATGGCTAGCAAGAGTTTGGATAGTGTTAGTGAAGAAATAATTTAAGGCATTAGCTGTTTGTGTTAGATTTTCAGGGTTAGAGCCTAGAGGGTTGGGGGTAATAGTTTCACCTGGGTAAAGAAGTTTGTTAATACTAGTCCAACATTTTTGTGGTTCCTTGAGGAAGGATTGTTGTAGTTGGAGATAGTAGTTCTTTTTTGTCTAGTAGGATGGCTTTTTTGTATTATTTCTATATTGTCTAAAGGTTTGGTGATCTATAGGATTCTTAGTAGTACGCCATTTTGCCCAGGATTTGTTTCTGTGAAGGATTAGTTGCCTAGTATTGTTAGAGAGCCAAGGAGCAGGTTTAGCTTTATTTCTAGTAGAATGTGTTGGGGCGTGATGGTCCAGGATTGTTAAGAATGTGGAATTAAAGTATTCAACTGCTTTATTTATAGGGAGGGATTTTAACGGTGACCAATTACATTGTTTAAGTTCTGTATGGAACAGCTCAGTGTTAAAATGCTTTTTGGTGCTTACTGTTCTGAAAGTGTTATGGAAAGTTGGGTTGGTTTTATGTCTGATTATATATATTAGTGAATGGTCACTTAGGTCGTCTGGGAGAGTTCCTGCTGTGTACATTTGGTGAGGACTATTAGTGAGTATCCAATCCAAGGTACTTTCTTTATTGTTAAGTCTATTAATTCTGGTGGGGGAGTTTATAGCTTGTGAGAAACCATAAAGGTTGATATGGTTGGTAGGGTTTGTACTGCTACATGAATACCAATC
The DNA here is from genome assembly GCF_019279795.1 of Protopterus annectens. NCBI lineage: Eukaryota > Metazoa > Chordata > Ceratodontiformes > Protopteridae > Protopterus > Protopterus annectens. The sequence goes on along the minus strand of NC_056737.1, from coordinate 860,786,992 downwards.
TATATTAAAGTCTCCTAGGACTATGGTTTATTGTGGGAGATTAGAAGAAAGCCAATTTAGGATGTATTCAAGTATGCAGATGTTATTTCCTGGGGGAAGATATGCGCAGATGATGTTTATGTCTTTATGTGTGTTAAGCTGGAATTTAGAGATAATTATTCTGGCACTGTTGTCTAAAGATAGGTTAAGATTTACAGTGCTGCTTTGTATTTTTGCTTTATAGAGAATTGCTACCCCTCCTCCTTTTTGGGATATGCGGTCTAGTCGAATGATGCTATATCCTAGAGGGGTGATTTCATTGTCTTTTATTGTGGGTTTTAGCCATGTTTCTGATAAGCAAAGGATGTCAAATTGGTGGACATCTAGAAGGGCATGAACTTGAGCGATATTATTGCAGATACTGCATATATTAAGATGAGCAACAGAGAGTGAATTAGAAGGTTTGATAGGAGGTAGGGTGCTAGTTTTGTATTGGTTACAGCTTGCAGTGAATGGGATGGAGTTTGGGCCAGGGTTAGGATGAATGTCCCCGTCTATTAAGGAGTGGAGGAATATAAAGTGCTTAGGTTGGAGAGGCTTACAATAGTAATCAAATTTTATTTAGTTTTTAGGTCACTATATCTGATGTGTACTAGTCTGTGATATTTAGCTAGTAGGTAGCTGGGTTTGCAAATTAAATTTAGGAAGTTTGGAGATATGGTTAATTTTGGCGTTAAAGTGTGTTTGGAAGGGATGAGGAGGGTATAGTAAAGAGGTTGTTCATAGGAGGTTAAGAGATAGGTTGTGGTTATAGCAGGTAGGAGTGAGACCAGTATTAATAGTTGTAATTGGTATGGCATGGTTGACTTGAACTTAATATTGATAGTGAGTTTAAAGTTGAGGTAGGTTTTATAGGCATATTAGGAGGTGTGCCAGTAGGTGGTATTTATTACTAAGGTGGGTGAGAAGTAAGGTATCAGTGGGTGTGTTGTGAAAAATTGAGGCTGGGTGTGGTAATGATGTGATTTGTGTGATTGGAGTAGGAGTAATGGGGGTGTGTCTATAGAGGAATAAATCTAGGACCACTGGGGGTGGGTACGAATTGGGGGCAGGGTAGGGGAGTAGAGTGAGCCAAAGGGTGAACAGAGCGGGTAGAGACAAGAGAGTGGACTTTCAAGGAAGACAGTCTCTTAAGTGGGTGAATTCTGCAGGTAAGTCTGAAAGTGAGAGAATGTAGAAGTAAGTAGTGAGGCTAGTAAGAGGAAAGTAAGGATTTCAATGGAGTAGAATGTGGTTAAAGAAACCCTAGGACAAGGGTGAGAAGGTAAAAGAGTGAGTTAGTGAAAAGCAGAAGCTATAAAACTGGGATAGGGAGGTATAGTAAAGGAATAGGTGTAGGAATTGATATGCAGAAAGCTTATGGTAAGGCACCACCTAGTGACTAGTCCCTTAATTGCAGCGAATGCTTCACTTACAAGGGTAGCAGGCTATGGGAGAGAGGGAGTTAGGCTACTAATTAAAAGAGAGTGAGTAGGCTAGATATAAGGGTTTGCTTAAAAAGTAAAGAGATAAATGGGGTGGTTGTTGGCTGCTGGCTAACCTGCATGGGATGCTTGCCTAACCTAGCAGAGTCATTAAACATTAAAATTAGCACAAAGTTCTAGTAGATGTTGCAGCACATACTTTCACTGTCTTATAACAAGTTGGTCTCTCCGGGAGCTGGTAGGTAAATTCCTAGTTCGGACTATTTTTCAGAGGTGTCCAGGAGGGTGAATTCTGGTGATTTAGTATAGGGATTTACTGGGTCACAAGGCTGGTAAATGAAGGAGGAGAGAAAAAGGTAGTGAGGCAGACAGTACTAGAATTAGAAAGCAAAGAAAAGAGTCTTTTCAGACACAATTACATGTAAATGCTACATTAAACATCCAAAATCCTCCATTTGTATTGAAACGCCTAAAGAGTACAGTATAAATCAGGTACAAATATGACTCTAAGAGCTCTGCAAAAATGCATACAGGTAGCTAGGATGGAAAGAACTACATAAGCTTATTCTTTAAAAATAATGTACACCAGCAGTAGCAATTAAATTAATATTGTATCAACAACAACCTTTCAGGACTAGGACACAATGTTGTTAGAGTTACGTAATCCAAGAATAGTAACAATACTTGGCCTAAGTAATCGGGTAGTACTGCAATGTTCCTTGCTTAGACACATATAATCATGCAGAATAACAGTGGAAACTCCTTTTGTAGCTATAAATGTAAACTCCTATACATAGGAACTAGCAGAGACCACTTTTAGTAGGTGCCTAAGTATTTAGTGCAGGCTTTTTTCATGTTTTGAGTGTAGGGAAAGGAAGACATACAGTCGGTGAAGTAATTATTAAGTAACAGGGGGAATTAGAGCTAAATAATAGCAAGAGTAACTTCGGCACCTAAAATAATTAATTAATAGTACAAGGCAGATAGGCCGCTAATGACAGCCCCCATGGACACAGCGCTTACTGTGTTTAAGCATGAAAGGAACATCCAATCTATTTTGAAGTAATTATAGGGGTAAAACATAACTGAACTACCCAACCTGTTCATCATCTATGTTAGAGAGGGACGAGCGACAATAGGTGGCACAGGCTTAGGCTTAGGGTTGGCAGCTAAGTCGGCTAGGACAAATAGCACAACTAGCTGTTATTGTTAATTGTACCAGCTATTGCTGGGTCCATACTCATGACTCCACAAGTTTATTTTAGTAGCTGAAATATTGTGTGACTTGGCAGTACAGGTACTACGAGGATCTGAAAACTGGAAAGCCTCTTACTAACTGCCCATGCACACATTACTAGTGCAAAGTCCAGTAAGAAATGTGGGCAGTAATTATATAAAGCACAGGTTTATTCAGTTATCCAAATAGTCCAACAAAACAAAGCAAGTGCTCCTTTCGCTTCCAGTTATAAGTAAAAACAAGCACAATGCCTTAAGTTACTTCTCGCCATAGCCATCTTTAGGCATAGGCCAACTAGGCAGCTACCTAATGCAGTGCTCGAGCAGGGGCACTTTTCCAGTAATCTTGATGGTGTAGGTAGACCAGGATGGGACACTGGGTGGTGTGTGTGTGGGGGGAGCTGTGGAACCCATTTGGCTAGGGCATCAGTTGACCAAAGGCTGGCACTGCTTCTCACCAGCAAGATTCAGACTGCACAGTACCTTCAAGGTACAGGATGAATTGTGAAAAAAAAAACAATACAACCCAAATATTGCAGGTTTGTCCCTCGACCATGGTCCCAGTTTTATAACAGGAATTTCAATAAGACACACTCCAAAAGTTAGGCTCAACTGAACTCTCTTTTTCCACACTTTCAGAGTCTTACTTCAGATGATCATCTAGATGACAAATTAACTTCCCACTATTAGCCTTCCTGGCTTCTCCATGTTATATCCCAGTATAAAGTTTTGTGAAAATATTCTTGCATTGCACACTGCAGTATACTTTAAAGGCACAGTTTTCAAAGTCAACATACAGTTTTAAAGACATGCTACTATGCATATAATATGTCTATATGTCTATCTATCTATTTATATATATATATATATATATATATATATATATATATATATATATATGTATATATGGGTCTACTTTGTTTCATTGAAAGCTCGTTTCACTGAATTTCAGTCCACCCTCACCAAATCGCTGAAAGCTCAAATTACTGAAAACTCAGTTCACTGAAGTGAAGTACTGGCACTGTGTAGAGTACTGTAAGGCATGTAAAAGGTATATGCTCTTTTCCCCACTGTAGTGCGATCCTGGAGTTAGTATATATAGTTAGGGGGTCACAGCCCCACCCCTTACAACTAGTTTGGTTTTATATTATATTTCACCGAAAGCTTCAAAACAATACATTTTAAACCATAGACATGCACACTTACAACATTAATAACTAACTCTTTCCAGAAGACAAAATAAACCCCAACTAGGTGAGGGGCTATGCCCCCCACACCCACCAATGTCAGTTCAGCAGAGTAGGTCAAAACAAGTCAAAACTTTCAGTACAAAGTCAATAGATATTGTAAACCATTGCCAAATGTCTTCTACTGCATAAAGTTGTTCTCTAATTTACATGCTAGACTTCCGCACACACACCCACGCACAGATATATATATATATATATATATATATATCTATATATATATATATATATATATATATATATATATATATATATATATAGTGTGTGTGAACGCTCATAATATTGAATGTACCGGACCTCCAAGTGCTTTTTCTGAGATCGCAGTACAGTGAAGAATGGGATATTTGCCCTTTCCTCACTGTAGTGTGATCTCAGAGTTGGAATATATATTTAGTGTGGGGTGTGGGGGGCTTAGCCCCCCACAATATGAAGTTCAAGGTCCAGTACGTTCAATATTATGAGCATTTGCAATTTGTGCGATTCACTCATATGATATAGACCCTATATATATATATATATATATATATATATATATGTGTGTGTGCGTGTGTGTGTGTGTGTGTGTGTGTGTATATATATATATATATATATATATATTTTATATATATATATATATATATATATATATATATATATATATATGTGTGTGTGTGTGTGTGTGTCTACATATGCAAAGCTCTGCTGCCCACTGTACTCACATGCTAACCCTATCCCTGTCTCTAATCCTAACTCTACAGATTACATCGCTAAAAAACTTTTCCTAACAGTAGCAGTACTGAGACAACACTTGATCTTGGCTTTATAGTTGATGTTTATGATATAGGGCATTTTTATTTGGATATAATTATTCAATATTTTATGATATGACATATGAGTATTCAGTGTTTTGAGCACTGTCATGTTTTTCAATCATTTGACATTCAGTGTTTTGAGTATTAGATATTTCATGATGTAATCATATATAAATATAGATATAGGTATAGAAGTATTAATATACACATGATAGACATTTGAAGTAAACAAGGACTTTATAGGACCTTGTTAGACAGCACACATAGCCTTTTGTAGCAACAGTATGCTCAGTAAACATAATTTGGAAGTATAATTTGTAGAGGTCTAAACAAAATACCTTGAAGTAATGTACTTCTGGGCCTTATAGAGTTTGAAGGCTATATTTAGTAGTTGAGAATTAACATTTCCAAGGAATAACTCAAAATCTTCTCTGCCTCTTTTACTGATTTGTAGCCTCTGGACAGGCATGAACCCCCCCCCCCATGAAAGCATAAAAATAGTGAATAATTATGTACAAATTGAACATGTAAGATACAAGCATACGCTAAGCAGTATTGGGGCTATTGTACACTTTCAACCTGCACAAAGGTAACATAACATTTCATGTGCCTTGAGATAATGCCACAACTAAAGACTTGATATTAGCCATTAAAACTAATGCTTATGCTACAAAAGTCAGCAGAGATTATAATGTGTCAGCATATTACCCGTAATGGGAACAGAAATCGTAATAAAAAACAATTCTGTCTGTATAAGCCAACAGTCTACAGAGGAAAGGCAGCATATTAAATAACAAAGTAGATTCAGCAGACTGAAGCATCCTTCTGGCAGTAGATTTGTACATCTGTATGACTGATTGTTCAGAGTGAGAACAAGAGCACTTCATGAAGGCATTTCACTGGCAAATGACTAAATGTCTTCTTATGTAGTTTCTGTTACACTCTCATATGCAAAGCTAAGCTGAGTAATATATTAATTACCAGGCCTCTAAATGGGACTGATTAATGTGCCAAGTACTTTTTGGCAATCAGTTTCTTTTGCTGATAGCAAATGTCCATCCCATAATTTGCCTGTTATTTACCAAGTATATACAAAAAGCAGCTGTTCGCTAAGCTATGACAGTATTCTCTGTGTTATTATATCTCTTAGTGTAGGTGGAGAGGGTGCAGTTTCAAGTTTGGGATTCATTTACTGAGTACACCTGTGACTAGTAAAATGACTGTAATAGTAAAGCATTAAAGCATTAGGCAGGCAGAAAATACACTCAAACAGCAAAGATTACAGTTGTTCAATAAATGTATTTCCTGGCATGCTCTTTTGCTCATTTATGAACTACTGATAATAATAAATAATTGTCAAAAAAATAAAAGTAAAGGCAAGCTGGTCAGTATCACATTTAAAATATACTTCTAGAAACCACAGATTTTCTTGCATGAAATGTTGTACAGGTTTCAGCATTATATACACCACCTAATATAAGGGCAGTAAAACACAGTACAGTTATTGTTAATGAGCAGTGTATAACATGCCATATGTTTTCTGTTCAACGTATAACACCAAACATTCCACAAAAAACAGTCTGCCAGTGAAGTGTTTTTCTTTTGCAATTAATAATAAGCCTAGAATGCAGTGTATTCCATTCAATACTTTTACTGCAAGTGGTAATCATATGGCATATGCCCCTTTATATTAACTCTCATTCCTAAAATAGAATGCCCTACAACATGCAACTACAAAAATGTTATATTCAAATTAGTGTAATACAAAGCTTCAATTAATTGTCACTACGTCACTGCTGTTGACTTAAGTCATCCCAGTTCCAAATTGAAAAGGAACATCAGAAATGTATTTTGGATTAAGTGTTGCATTCATACTGATGTCTAAATGTTCTTTATTAGCTATTGTATGGACTTAAAGCCTGTCCATGTATAAATGTATACATTTGGTTTTAGTTATCTGGCCTGTACTATTATCTGAACAGTAAGTTTATTTCATAGTTCTTAGTTTTTTAATGATATTTTGTTTTGTTCGTTTGTTTATTTTACCATCTTTATTGAGAAAATCTGATTGGGAAACCCCATTTTCCATGGACACCCATGGGGGGGGGGGACACCACATTGCATACATATGAATGAGCTAACAGTAAAAATATACCATAACACTTAGAATTATGTAATTTAGCAGGTGGGCATAATGTTATATACACTATGCAGTATTCACACCATGCCAAGTTCAGGCATATCTATAGAACATGGTATATACAACACATCAGTAGAACAATCAGTTGTAGTTTACGGTGTATGTACAACCCCCAGTGTAATATTAGCACATAGACAGTAGCAAGGTATATACATATTTTATCCATCAGTTAAATTCACCTGAGGCCTACATCTAGGAGATTACTAAAGTAAAACTTTGAGAATTTAGTAATATTTGGTTGATTTGACTCAATGATATGGGGAGTTAGTAAAGGTGTTACTGCAAGGTAAAAGCTGCTAGATTGATAGGTATGATTTGTTATTGTAAATTAGAACAAGAAGGGCTCTTGGCAATGGGGTTGTTCCATGATTGAGACCATTTGCTTGACAGGTACATCTTCGGACAGAGATTTTAAATTGTAGATAAAATGAGATATTTTTGGTATCTGCTGGGATCGAGTTCCACAGTTTAGCAAAGTGTACAGTGTTTAGACAGTTACCCTTATGATTTTTAGATATTTGAGTGAATACTAGATGTTGCTTTATAGAGCACAGTTATCTGGAGAATGTACACCAGTTTAATAACTTGCTGGTGTCAGGGCATCTGTCTGGGATACAAAGGATGTTGTGAGCAGCCTTAGTATGAGAAAAGGCTAGTAGATTAACTAGCTTCAACCAGTTAAGGGAGTGAATCACACAGTGATGTGTTTGGTTAATGTACTTGCCAGCTTTGCTTTGTTATTATAAGATTTGCTTCAGTTTGGCTAGCTGAGAGGATTGCAGGTTAGTGAAAAATGAGAGCGCGTAGGTCTAAGCTATAATCATATGTGCATAATCTGTTAGGAATAGTTTCACATTATAGAGAACTCTTAGCTTATGGTTAATTTTTTTGAACTGCATGTACGGTGTACTAACTGAATCTTACTCTGTGGTCTATTATTTTTCCCAG
>NC_056737.1:860676607-860774107 GCF_019279795.1 Protopterus annectens | reverse complement strand
TATTTTATTTTTCCCTTCTAGGTCCCCCAGATACATCTCCACTGTTGCAAATCAATTTCTAGTCCCCACCTATAAGTAATATTCCCTGCCAAAAGCTGATTATTTCTCCCTGATTTTCTTAAATTGCATAATAGTAGTTTTAATTGGAATATAAATACATGCCAGTATAATCCTACTGCATTTCCAGTAGCCCCTTAATACCACAAATCTAGCATTACTATCATATTTTCCTCTTCCATCACTACTGGAGCTCCTCTAGCAATTAGTATAACTACTCCGTTTTCCTTTGCCCTGATATTATGCTGAATATCCATCCTGAAAGTCTTTCTTTTTTTTAAAGATCTTTATTAAATTTACACATATGACAAAGGCAATTTTACATTTATATAAATAAAAACATACAAAATGATATCACTTTAGTTATCAAATTCACATGCTCACTTCTTTCCAAAAGAAACTCCTATAGCATTGCTATTTGCACTCTGGCTTTCTAAATATAATAACTGGGAGGCCATTCATGTTCTAAGATAATATGTTTAGTGTAGATATTAGATTAAGATGTTATTAATCCCACCTATTACACATGACAGCTTTTTAAAATGTCTGTTACACGTTTTTGTATTACATGCGCCCACTAACGTTTGGCAGATTGATCCTTTGTACAGTTGTTTCAGGTTATCTCAGTTTGTAGCTATGTCACATTTTACAAGACTTCTTGTTTTAACGAAAACCCACAAATAAAAAAAAACAAACACACCTGAAGAATACCCCCAGAACCTATTAACTTAAAACAAGCACACAAAATTATGCTTATATTCAAATAATGAAGTTTAGCCCTCCTGATAGGAACAATTGTCCTAAACTGATAGCTGCACGCAAAGGTATTAGTTAACCTAAAATTAAATTTATCCATGCTAAGATGCATATTACAGCCTGTGCTCCTACTTACACTAATGTCTATTTTTGTCTTATCTTTATTCCCCTCCCAGATGTGAAAAACAACTTGCATGTTTTCAGAAAACATCAGTTTTTAGCCTTATAAAGTGCACTGGCTATATTTAAATACAACTAAATTATATACTGTTCTTGTAATGCATTAAATTATTTAGTTATCTGAAAAGCTGCTATTACTTATTCACTTAATAACTTCAAACTGTATTTTTAACTGAACTGCTTGCCCTTGTATCTTTTAATTTTATGTTTCTCTCAGTAAACAATGTCCAGGTCTCTTGATTTATTGCCTTATTACTTTGTCATTTTGATAATTATTTGTAGTTCATGTTTCCAGCTACCTCCATTTTGTAATTTTTTCACAGTCACCATGTAACAACCTTGCCACATTGTATGTCCTTCAGTGTACAAACCTTCAGCCATATGTATATCACCTGTAAAAAGATGAGTAACTGTTCCTAGTTCTGTACTGCAAATGCAACATTTGCCTGTATCTCTTAACTTTTCAATGGATTTTATGAACTATCTAATATGTAATCCACTGTCTTAGGCTGCCAATATTAACCCTTCATCGTTTGGTTTAAATTTGCCTCACATGAGCCATACATGCATCAACATTTGGTTAACACTTGTTTGTACCAGTATATCTCTTTTACTTCTTGCTATAACTGTTATCTTTTGAATTATATTTTCTTTTTTTTCCCTATCGTGGTCTTTGTATTCTTTCTTTTGCTTCTTCTTTTTCCTTTTGCATTTTCTATTGCCACCTGTTTTTTGACATCGGATTGGATTTCAATGCCTGCTTATTTCTTGAAGGCCTCTAATAACCTAAGTAAGGATATTATCTTACATGTATTTTGCTCCTGTTTCAGAACCTTCAGTCTGTTTGTATCTGATGATGTTAAGTAATATGTGTGCAATCCCATAATCATGTGTGGTCAATTTCAAGGAAGCCCATGCCTCCTTCACACTGAGGGATATATCATTGTGGCCTACACTAATTCTTGTATATCATCTGATGGGCCTGAAACAGTTTTCTTTTTGTGGTCAGCCAATCAACCTACATCACCCCAAAGCTGTGAGTTAAAAAAAGATGTGCAAGTTGACTTATAGGTTGAAGTTTATTCCTAGATATCAAAGCAGTTTTCAGTATTAAATTTAGTTGTCTAAAATATTCCTTCTCATTTATTCATACTGTATTGCTACCTCTTCATCTATTCCGAGATAGTTGTACATTTCGTCTTGTTCCACTTCTTTTATATCACAGTTTTTCCTAAGTTTCATATTTTCTTGAGTCTTAAATTTTCCTCTTTCAAATGTTGCTTTTGTACATTTGTCAAAATCACATAATATTCCTATGTCATCTGAAAAAGTTTTAACAACTTGTGATTGTTCTTTTTGGTTCTTATCTAATGAATTACACAGTTATAGGTAATCCACAAAAAGTAGATTAGATATCCTTTGACAGGATGATTTTCTTGGAGTCATACTGAATCCATGACCTAGGCTGTTAAGTAAACAGATTAATGGATTGAGAGCAAGACAAAACATTAAGGGTGACAAAGAACAACTCTAGAATATTCTGCACTGGATTTTCACACAATGGATAGCAGTTCTCCCTTTTTGTAGTTCATCTGCAAAGTGGTTTGCCCCTTCTTTATTGTAACTGCAATAAAGTTTGATTTGTGATGCATCTTGTACATTTGTAAGTATGCTATAATCTAGGCGTGAGGAATACTATCAAATGCTTTTTTCTGTAATCTATCCATGTCATACTGAGATTTTTTTAATAGATCTCCATTATGGCTTTGTTTAGCAAAGGACGATCCTTTGCTCCACGTGAATCTCTTTTACTCCTCTTCATTATTGAATTTTTATCTAAATGATTCTCTATATGCACCAATTCTTGTATATAACTTATTTGTTTTTGGGTGGCATGTTAGTGGTTAATATTTCTTAGGGTGATTTGCAAGATCACTTTTAAGCATGAGTGTGTTTTTTCCCATTGTTAGCCAGTTTGGTGCCATTTCAGGGTATTCACATAAGTAGTTTTTTACTCAAGGCTAAGTCTTGGAGCAAAGTTGTTAATATCTTTTACCAAAAGTTAGGTACAGAATCTGGATCCAGCATTTTGCAGTTCTGAGACTTTCTTATCTCTGTAGTTACTTCATTCCTATCTACATTTTCTGTATCAGAATTTTTTAGTTGTCATTTTATTTCTTATATACATTTGGCCTCCTTGTTGTGTTCAGCTAGGTGCTCATAGATATTTCTCCAGAATGTATTAGTTTCTTAGTGTTGTCTCAATCATTGCTATTTTCTTTCCTAGCTCCCTATACAATTTCTTTGGGACATTCATAAACTTCGGTCCACTCATGATTGGCAGTGGATTTTACGGTGCCGAGTTGCCAGTCCGATGCCCAACCTTCAACGAAGGCATGCCCACACCTACCTGCGTGCCTTTAACATCACTCGACCATGGGGAGGACATGCAGACTCCACACAGAAAGCACTCCAGACGAAAATCGAACGGGAGAACCTCTTGCTGTGAGGTGACCATGCTAACCGCTGCACCACCATGGCTTTTCACTTTGCTTTATAGCTATTATTGAAATTTTTTCTGCATATGAACTGCACCATATTAGATCTGGCATCTTCGGTCTCTTCATCTCTCTTTAATGTTGCAAATACTTGCTTTTTTTCTTCCTGTTGTTCATCTTTTCCTTCCTTTTCTAATTCAATCAATCTTTTCTTATCTATGTACTGTTTTGTTTTTATATGATCAATTGATGATATTAGGTTGGCATCTATAATGTTTGGCTTTTCTTCCATTTCAGTTATTTTTCTTTTTCTCTTTTCTAATTTTTCCCTTTCTCTTGCAGAGTAATCCATTTTCACAAACTATGGGTTAGTTGCATAACAAAAAAAGATTTCTTTTTGTTCAAAAAAGTGTATTTCATAGTTTCCAAGTCTCTTGCTTGGCTTATCATTTTTTTTTTTTTACTTTTTGTTGACTATTGTTTTTTGTTGTCACAGTGAGGTTTCTTAGATCATCTGCTGGATCAGGGCCTAACTCTACAGCAAGATCCGTATTATCCTTAGAGTACTTTGCACTAGTCATTCTACCAGCCCTGGTCCTAGTGACTTTGCCAGGGTTGGCCACTTTTATATCCTCAGATGAGTGCACCCAGTTCTTCCTTTTATTCTTATTTTTCTCCATGATACATACAACAATCTTATCTGTCCTTGTTGTAGGCTTTATCTAGATTTCTTGAGCTCTGCAGGCAGACAGCCTCTGAAGCCCTGGAAGGGCATTATCTATGCAGTAACACACCATGGAGGGCATTATTGTGCTTAGAAAATGGGATATCTGTTAAATTGTTTTGTATTTGTGTGCTTTTTTTTATTACTATACATTTTTTTTTTATATTTTTGATGTAAAATAGTTCCTTCACCTAATGTTTCATACTTGCTGTAGTGTATGTAACTGTTGTTGGAAGAAGTATTTTACATCCAAAATGTAAGATTGTTAAGTATTTAATTTCTACACAATCTTTTTCTCTCTCTTTCACACACACACACACACACACACACACACACACACACACACACACACACACACACACACACACACACACACACCTCAACATCTTAGTGCAAGAAATCTGGCCAAAGTCTAACAAAATGGGGAGCAAAGGCCCAAAAATAGGTACAGATTTTAAATATTGCTCTTATAAACTTAGAAAGTTGCTAGAGTAAAAGGGTTTGTGTCACCATACATTTTACTGAAGGATTTGAAGTCTGAAATGCAAATGTATGTTATTATTTAATGATTTCTATCCTCAGATCATCCTAATGACATAGGCCAAAAATCTGAGGCAAAAATCTGGGCATTCTGTGAAAATCTGAACAGTTGAAAGGTGTGACACACACACACACAGACACACACAGACACACACACACAGACACACACACAGACACACACACACACACACACACACACACACACACACACACACACACACACACACACACACACACACACATATTCAGAAGTACCTTTAAAAACACAGATGATTACATTCAGTTAATAGTGCCAGTCACTAGAAGTTTCCTACCTCCATACCTGTCAGTTGTCCAGATTTTCACAGAATATCCATATTTTTTTCTCACTTTTTGGTCTGTTCCTCATACAATTGGTGACTTGATAGCAAATCATTGGAGGGTGAAGCTATTAAATAATGAGTTACATTTGGTTTTAGAATTTCATATGCTTAAAAATGCATGTTAACATAATTCCTGTTATTATAGTAACTTTGTAATTTCATAAAAGCAATATTTAAAATCTGTCCCTATTTTTGAGCTTTTGCCCCTCACTAGTTTAGGTTTTGTCTGGATTTCTTGAGCTAAGAGGTTGAGAATTATGCATGCCTCGTCATTATAAATTACTTGCATCCACAACTCGATCAATCTCTCTCTCTCTCACACACACACACACACACACACACACACACACACACACACACACACACACACACACACACACACATATACACACACACACTTCTGTGCTTTCATGTCCACAAGCACCCATACACTCACACATGCAGATAGAAACAAAAACACACAGACACACATACACACTTTTGTATTTTTTAATTTATCTGTTTGCTTTAATTTTTCACTCACTAAACAGCAAAAGCACTGCTTAGCGAGTGTACAATAATGTGTCGAACAATCTCACAGATTTCTATTTGTTTTTCAACTTTTTTTGTTTGTTTTAATTTTACACTCACTAAACGGCAAAAGCACTGCTTAGTGAGTGTAAAATAATGGTGATCATTAGCTCCATCACAGTCCAAGCTCCATGGCAGTTTAATATGCTCCATTGAAGTGATGGACTCGTTTTTCTGCAGGTATTACTTGTACACTAACTCCCTACTGAAAAATGGCCATTCTGCAATCAGAGTGGCAGTGTACAGGTTACAGGGGTGTAGCCAGAAATTTTTATTTTGTACTTAAAGCCTATGCTGTCGCCCCCACTACCCACCGATTATTTAAAAAATGTACTCAACTCTGAAAATGCTACCTCCATACACCTCAGAAGGGGACACTTTATTTTCAACTTTTGCCACTTGTAAACATAAAATGCTGTTTCAGAGGTACATTTTTTTAGGAAAGCACGTTTTGTATTGCACTGGACAGGACAGAATAGTTGGACTATTCTAAACACCATGTACTGAGTATGTCTAGCTACACCCTCGTCAGGTTGCCCATTTTCTAAAAGTCATTAAAACTAATATAGGCTGCAGTAGTCAGCATGGATTGTAGTCATCATATCATGCATAATGGGAACAGATAATATTAATAATATAAACATTTCAATATGTAAACAGCAGTACTGTAGAAGAAAAGCAACATTTATAACAAGTAATGAACCAGGTTAAGTGACTCTTCCTGGCATTATTCATATGTTACATGTGAGTAATCATATAGAATAAAAAAATGACTATCTCTTTATGAAGGGATTGCAAAGGCAAGGGTAAGCGTTAAATGTTTCCTTATACAGCTTGGCTTATACAGTTTATTTGACAAAATCAGGCTTCATAATATAATAATTATCATGCTTGTAAATATGTCCGATAACGTGCCAAACACTTTTTGTCAGCCAGTTCCTTTTGCTGATAGCAAATGTCCATCCCAAAAGTTGACCGCAGTTCATTATGGTGCAGCTTTGGAATTTATTACTTTAACAAAAGGTGGCACAGAGACAAAAATTTTTTTTTTTGTCATTTGTCAGTTAGCAAATCATCTGTTACCCTTCCCATATAACTCTGTCAAATAATATAATCAAATAGTGATAGTATACTGCTGTGGTGGTGGTGCTGCGGTAGCATTGTCGCCTGACAGTAAGACGCTGTCCAGTTCGATTCTCAGTTAGAGCGTCTTCTGTGTGGAGACATGTGTGACTGGGCGTACCTTCGTTGAAGGTTGTGCATCAGGCTTGGCAAGCCGGTGTGTAAAAATCAACCTCAATCATTAGCGGACCGGAGTTCCACTGTGGCGACCCCTAATCAGGAAAAGCCGAAACAAACAATACTGTTCAGTAAGCTATCGCAGTGTTGTGTGTGTTATTATATCTCTTAGTGTAGGTGGAGAGGGAGCAGTTTCAAGTTTGGGATTCATCCACTGAGTACACCTATGACTAGTAAAATGACTGCAACGGTAAAGCATTAGGCAGGCAGAACATACATTCAAACAACAGACAAGATTACAGTTATTAATAAACTAATTCCTTGGCATGTTACTGGTTCATTTAGCTAATAAACAAATGATCAGCATAGAAAAGCAAGCTACTTAATGTCAAATTTAGAAAATATTGCTCTTTCCATTCTTGTGTGGAATACTGTACAGGATTCAGGTGTACTCAACATTATACAAACTGCCTAACATAAGGTCAGTAAAAGTGAACACAATTATTATTAATGAGTAGTAAATAACTTGACCTGTGTCTTCTGCTCAGCATATAATATGAAATAGTCCACAAGATGAGACTGTTTATCAGTAAAGTATATTTCCACTGAAGTTTAGAAGAGGCCTAGAATGAAATAGAGGCACATATTGTATTCATGTCAGTATCTTTACTGCAACTGCAAAAGGCAAAGTCTAAGATCTCATGAAATGGTAGCTACTCAAGTCAATCTAAACCAACCTGGGGATTCCAAAGACCACTGCCAAGATGAATGAAAAAGTAAAAAAAGCCAACGGGATTAGCAAGAAAGTGTTACAGGGTTTCTGTTGAAAATGAACCCCCTGCTTCTTGCTAGAAATTCTGTATGAAAAGATTTTGATCCCTTTCAAAAGTTCTTAAAACAGTATCTTGCTAGAAGCTCTATAACTGCAGCTGTAGAGATACCCGTAATCACAAGGCATGTACCCCCGTTTGTTAACTTGAACTCTTAGAGATATAATAGTATATCCTATAACAGACATCAACATGATAATAAAAATGTTTTGTTTTTCAAATTAGTGTAATGCAAAACTTGAGTTAATTGTCACTGTGTCATTGCTGTTTGTTGATTTAACTCAAACCAGTTCCAAAGTCAGAAACAAGATTAGAAATGCATTTTAGATTAAATGTTGAATTCACTCTGATGTCAAAATGTTCTTTATTAGCTCTGCATTGACTTCTAACTTGCACATTTGCAAAGGTATAGATCTGGATTTAACTATATATGGTGTGTTCATACCTCTCAACGTCTTATCTCATGAAATCTGGACAAAGCCTAAAATATTGAGGGGACAGAGGCCCAAAAGTAGGGACAGATTCTAAATATTGTTCTTGTAAACAGACAGCTGCTAGAATAACAGTATTTAAGTTAGCATGCATTGTCTGAAAGATATGAAGTCTGAAACTCAAAGGTATGTCATTATTTAATGACTTCAATTCTCAGTGATTTGCCAGAATACCACACATTTCACAAGGGACACACCAAAAATATGAGGCACAAATCTGGACATTCTGCCAAAATCTGGACAGCTGAGAGGTATGGGTGTGTTGCTTATTTGATGGATAAGCCATAGTGCTGACCTATGTATCATGCTAGTAAATGTATTACTCTGGTTTGGTACAAGTTAATCCATATCTTGGAGCCCTTCTCTTCAGATTTGCTTTGAAAAGGAATCCCTGCCATAATGACAACTAGTTGGTCTTCAGAGTAACATTAATAAATATCATCTGTACTACATTATGACTGTAAATGCCTTCTGCTTATGTAATTGTAGTCTGCGAAAAAGCTTGCCTGCCTTTTCTAGTGTCTTTTTGGATTCAAGAACACACTCCGGAACATCATTTAATTGGTGAATGAATTAAATGTTATATGTCACCAGACAACTTCTGTCCTGGAGATGGGAGTGCGTGATTGGTTGTGAACCATAATGCAAATCTTTTTTTTCATAGAACAGGGATTATCACAGTTTCTGCTGTGTGAATAGGATGGCTATGTCACATGACTTAATAGCATGGTTACTTGCTCACTTTTTGCTTAGTTGGCTTCTTCACTCACTCAGGCCTAAGAAAATAATTATTTTTTGGAGGGGCAGACACAAAAAAGTAAATTCCTTAAGGTTTTCATGAAGACCTTGCTCATCTTCCACGTTCAGCATTTATGTGTCTATTTGGGCTTAGATCATTGCAAACATTCCTCCACCCACTAATACATTCTCAGTAGAGACCAAAAGGCATTTTCTTATGGGGGGGGTTGCCTTGAGGGGTAAACCAGGAATCAGCAACAACATACTGGAGGACATACTGATGGAGCTGCAGGTAACAATACACAGATGAGACTTACAATCTATACAAGAGTGATGCTGTGGTGGCAGAAAAAAGTTCAGTAGGTATGGAGTTACTTGTTCTTGGTGTTCGTTTTCTTACTTTAAAGACCAGTTGTTCAGTTTTGCTCTAGTGTCATGGTTTAGATCAGAAGACCATGTAAAATATAAACTAGTTCTATCCAAGAGGGAGCAACTGACCTGGCCCTCTGGTGCAGAGCGATAAAGCCATTACTCTACTCCAGATGACCCTTATTTGACTACAAGCACGGGTGCTGGGGTATCTAGGGAGGGGAAGACAGGACTGAGCGACCAACACTGGGTCACCCATTTTGGGTGGGGTAGACTACCTTGGATCACTACAGTAGCAATATTAAAAGTATTAGCAAGCTTCACACTACAAGAGCAATACCAGTTGATTGGGAGGATGCACATAGGCAGAAGTGCACAGGCACCTCCCAAAGGCAGCAACTGTGGACCTCTCAAGGGTTCCGAAGGGTGATGGCGAATTAGGGCATACTCTCTGGCAACAGTATGATACCGCACTAGCATCCTCAGTCTCCTCATTAGTCGTGAGTCAGAGTGACCCCGGGGGGCTAAGAATGCCTGGTAGTCCAAGTGAATAAGGAGAGAAGCTAATGGCAGCTGATTGCCCGCTGTGAGGAAACAAAATTATGGGGGAGCAGCTGTAGCCATACTAAAGCCCTGTCCAGTAGAGTTACAAAGTATATCATTGCCCAGTGCCATTGACATAGTAATTACCTGCACTTATAAATTGTAAAGATATTGTTAAACTAGTTTTTGAGATGTATCCTTTTCAGTACAACAAATGAAAATAATTCATATTAAATATATAGGCAAGGCAGTAAGTTCACTTCATTAATGCTTACGGCCTCACAGAAACAATGCTGGGATAGTAAAATTCTGATGTATCACTTGTACATATGACTGCAATAACTTTTGTGATACAACTGCTTACAGAAACAAAACATTTGGCAGCTAGCATTTATATTACTGACAGCATGTTAGTTATGGTTTGTTTTTGCTACCAAATGCCATTGTACTAGATTCATAGAGAGAGAGGCAAAATGAAATTACATGAGTTATCTACTTTTAGCATGACACCTTAGTGATTTGCTTACAATAGCTACAGTAGTTATCCCAAACTAATGGCATTACAAGTAATTCATTACAGAACAATTCCTACAACTTAATATTTTCAAAATCTGTATCTGGTAGCAGAAGTGAAGATACGTATGGCAGACTTTCAGGAACTGTTCTTTTAATTCATTTTTTCCTGTCTGCTTCCATGGTATTTGTTTCAAAATTCAAGCAAGAAATGTTAAAGGTAAATTATGACATGTTCAAGGTAAATTATGAAATGTTCAAGGTAAATTATGAAAACTACAGTTTTATTTTATGCATCAGATGTTTAGTAGCACTGAGTGTAAACCATACGCTAGAACATTAATTTTTGCTTTGTTAATATTTCCTGTGTGTGTCATATTTTGCCAGCTCTGAGCCCCCCCCCCCCCCCCAACTTATTTCCTGTATTTAAATTGTACATGGCTGCTGGAATGAGGCTTGCAGGTGTACTGCCTTCCTGAATCAACTCTTCAAAATTTTATGATGAAGGCCATATGTACTATTACTTAAATCCCATTTACTTAACAGTTATGCTGTCTTCTTCCTTTTGGAATAGTCAGACATATTTGTGGTTCTCCATGGCCTTTTGTGCTCATTGCTTTTATTTGTTTCCTCTATATCTCTACTCTCAGTCTCAGTTTCTCTTATCCCTTTGGAAATATCTGCTGAACCTTCAAGATTCACAAGTTGTACAAGTTACAACATGTACAGCAGGCACTGTGACATTGCCTAATAACACAGCAGCATAGCCTGCTACATTTGCATGGGACAGCCAGCCAATAAAGATAGTTAGTATTCCAGTCCCTGCCCCCCCCCCCCCCCCCATGGAATGGATTACTTATTTGCTAGTCAGTCAGTGTCTGGCAGCGTTTCAAATGTAAGCAGAGTCTGTACAATGTTAAAAGGGCAGCCTGAATATTATGTTACAGCAAGCAAGTGCAGCCCTGAGAATGTAAGTGTTACATCACCTCTTACCATGTTTGCATGCTGCAAAACTCGCCTTTGCTTTTATGGTCTGTTTGTACTGGGAAGGTTAGAAAGGGCTCAGCTCAGTACCTACAATGATAAGATAATCGAGTTGCCTCCATCTCTGTGTATCTCTTTCTTTTCCTCTCCTTCACTTACTCACTTTCTCCTCTCTTTTTCTCCACCCCCCCACCCCCCCTCTCTGTTTTTTCCTAGTTTGCTGTTTATACTTTACAAGTTGGTCCAAGAGTCTCATTTAAGGGTGTTTGTAGCTGATCTTCACAGCTATACTTTTCATTTCTTGACACAGCACTCTTCCTGCTTCTGCAGACAGGGCAGCCCATACTGCATCTATTTTTCCACATGACATCTCCTCTAATAATCTTTCAGCAAAATAAATTTACCAGCATTCCCTGAGTTTGCTTAAAACTAACTTCCTGCTGGGTATAAACACCTGACATACTCTTTGCAATAACAACTGAGACAGAAATATCCCTTTTTGGTGAAGCTAAGGTCATCCAGTAATGCTATATCCAAAGTATTTTACTAAAACAGAATTCAATTATTTTCTTATTCTTAGTACTTCAGACAAATAATCTAGTTAAAAAAAATGCAACACGAACTTCCTTACCAGAAAGTTTTATACTCTTTCTCTTTGCAGAGGTCTTATACCTCTGTATAGGGAAACTTTAATTTAATGCTTGACTGAAATTAGTATTTCCCAATCTATACATCATGAGATGTATTTTGAAATTTTAGATTTTATACTAGGCTCTTATGGAAACTTTTGGTTTGGTGCCCTGTAAAGGAATCCTTTGGCATTAATTAAGTTTATCTTATTAATACTGGTATGATATACAGATGAGTTTCCAGTTCACCTTTTAGGGTTATCCTCATTCCTTACCTCTTATATTAAGAGGGGATTCATTTATGTTATAAGTCACTTTTCAGCAAACTTTAAAGATCAAATTTAGTAAATCACCCTGCATGGAGGACTTGGGGGCTTACCAACATGTAAATTAATTTTTGATAAGTAAACATGATCGATTAGTCAATCTCAGCATTCCAAGTGTCCAGGAAGTCAAGCAGACTTTAGACTACAATATTTTCAGAATAACCTTAATGCACAGCATACGGACTGCTTCTCCTTAGCCAACAATTTTATCTTCCATGTGGTTATTCAGGAGGAGAGCACATACCCATAACATTGGATGTTCAAATTCCTCATGGTTGTAGTAGCATATAGGTTTTATCATACCAGGGATACAGCATCCAGAGAGCTTCCCAAAGCTGTAAACCCCTCTCACACAGTCACTCTGGCTACATATAGGCAAATTCCTTTTTGAGGGAAGTATAAAAGCAGCCAGAATGACTAAAGATCTTCAGGACGTTCTTGCCCCAAAAGTGAAAAAAAGGGAGCTCATCTTGAAACAAGCACAACTATTGTAACAAATGAAAGACTAATTGCAACAAATAACAGCAATTTTAACAATAAAAGTTGTAACTCACAGCAACTATGTACAACAAGGGGGATGGTGGGTGGATGTGGCTACTGCAGCAGTGAAGAATATGAACATCTATTTTATGGGTAAGTGCAATTTACACAACTGTACTATGTTCATCATTCTCCAAGCTTGCTTGCAAGGATTCCTGGAACAAAATTTGTCTAGCTCTCTGTTCTGAAAGGAAGTGGAACAGATCTACTTGAGGTGTTCCCCAAATTTTGATCAATTCCTTGGCAAAAGGCTTCACATTTACTCCTAATAAACCAGCCAGTATAGTGAATACACTCATGGACTTAAAAGAGTACATCAGAAAATTAAATTTGAATCTGATGTTTCAAGGGGTAGAGAATGTTATGCATCCTTTACACATCTCTAGTACCTATAACCCCCCCCCCACTCACCCCTCTTTGGACATTTTTGAAAGGGTATGTGATTTGGACATCAGGACTCACTGTGGGAATATGTATAAGCAAAGAACTAAAAATAACTTGTGTTGAGGAAGAAATGGAGCTTATTTTTTGGTCAACAAACACTAATTTGAGGGTCATGAAACCGGATAAAGGGGGTGGTGTTGTCCTTATGTGGAAAAGAGATTACATAAAGAAGATGAAAGAAATCTTGACTAGTAAGACATATGCACACAGTTCACTAACTAAATGGAGCATACAGGAAAGTCCGTGGCTTTCTTGAAGACCTCTTCATTGATGGGCTCATCACTTTAGAGGAGCATATATTTTCAACCACGGACTTTCCAATCACACCTACTATTTTTGGGGTTCCAAAGATACATAAGGACATACACCAACCCCCTTTCCATCCCATTGTTGATGGTAGAGGTTCTATAACACATTCAATGGCAAAATTCTTAGATCTACAGCTAAAGTATTTGCTAAAATCTGAACCTTCATTATACGTCGACTCATGGATTTCTTAAAGAAAATCAGTACAACTGAGTTTAATAACTCTTGCATATTCATAACAATTGATGTAAGGGACCTTTATTCTGTCATCCCGCATGACTTAGGAATAAATTGGTTCTGTGACTATCTGGTGTAAAAGGGAGTCAGACAAGATAAAATTAATATGCTGGAACAACTTTTAGACATAGTTTTATGAAACAACTATATTGTATTCGACAATGAGTATTACATCCAGGTAGAGGGAGTAGCAATAGGTGTGGCATGCGGAGGCATGTACACAAATGTGGTAATGTTGGAGTGGGAAAAGAAATTCTTATTTGAGTCCACTTTTTCCAACATTGCCACATGTATACCTGTTTCCTGGATGACATATTCATCCTTTGGAATGGCCCAATTGAACAAATAGATATATTTTTAGATTATATAAACAATTCTACATTTTTTTTTAAATTCACGCATTCTGTGAACGATAAGGAAATTGTTTACCTTGACATTTTACTTAAAAAAGACTTAGAGCATAGATTTAAGGCTGAAATATACCGTAAAGATACATATACTAACGATTATTACACTTCATGAGCTGCCATCCATTCCACCAAAAATGAGGAGTCCTTAAGGGACAATTTGTAAGAGCAGCTCGTATGGTGTCATTAAATGAATGCTTTTTAAAGGAATGTATTAATTTGAAGGAAATGTTTTTGAAAAGAAGTTATCCATCTGATTTAGTGGAAAACATCATGAATGAAGTAATAGAAAAAAAGAGCAAGTGGACACTTTGTATCCTTGTTAAATTCTGAATGTAATGTAGACACAAATTTTGAAGTTAATACAGGTAGTATTAGTGTTAGATCTGAGTCTATAGTCTACCACTCTAGTCAATTGGATGTTGAAACAATTGAAAAAGGAAATGAGTTTAAATCATGTTTTCTAACCAGTTTTTTCACTGATGTGTACTTTATAAAGGACATACTAGAGAAAAATTGGAAACTCTTAGTATGTGAAAGGGCTATAAAAGCAATTCTAGGTGATAAACCTACATGTGTGTTCAGGAAAGGACGTAAACATCAAAACACTACCTGAACATCAAAAAGAGGCACAACGTAAAGGGTACATGTAGAAATGTGGGTCCTGTAAATTTTGTTCCTATATTTTAGAGGTTAATGAAGTAAACATCCACGGAATAAAAATAAAAATCAGGAACAGATTTTCTTGTACCACTGAAAGAGTGGTATATTGTGCCCTTTGTGAACTATGTTTGTGCTTTTACATTGGAAAAACGGAGCGCAAGCTCAAAACAGAATAAGTGAACACCTTAGGAATATCAGGGACCAATGCCTACTTAATGCACTTGCTAAACATATAGGGTAATATAATGAACATAAATTCAAGTTTGTTATATTAGAATCAATATCTCCGTCAGAGGTGGAGCATGGCCTTATTTACTGGAGAAAGCAGAATTAAGTTGGCAAATCCGACTAGACTGTATTCATTGGCCAGTCAGTTTCCAGTTTATTAAAACTTAAAGCTTTGAAAAGATAAGATTTGATATTGCTAAATATTAAATGTTCAGTATTTAATACCAGAATTATTTATCAACACATTCAGTAGGCTAGAGTTTGATGGCTTAAATATTCTTTTTGCATTTTAGGATTTTAAAACAACTGTTTTTCTGTTTAGATTACATGACAAACTATAGTAATATTTATGTGATTTTATAAATGTAGCTTTTTATTGTGTTGTATTTGTATAGCATGGCATTATTTATGTGGTTTTATGTATGTAGTTTCTTATTATGTTGTACTTGGCATTTTAAAAAAAACAGTGGTCCTTTAAAAACTTTTTTTGTAGATGAATGGAGGAGAAGAAGTGAGGTCACAAGTTTTACCTTTTAAAAGGAAACTGAATGTAAAGTACTTTGTCTGATAAAGTTGCTGTATTAATGTTTTAAGGGACGAAAGCTCTTACGTTTTGAATTTGGATTAAACTTGGAGTTCAAAGTTGGATTATCTCTGCTTGCTGCATCACTGTTGTTTGCTGCATTGTGTTTGAATTTGGACTACAATTTTGCTTGCTGCACTACACCTGGTGTGAGCTTTTTTTGTGGATTTACTGGTTTGCTGTCTTTATCTTTTGTTCTTGGAAGAGCCTATAAGAACATCTCTGACCAGGGGAATGAGAAAACATCTGTCCTCCAAGTTTGCTTGCAAGGATTCCTGGAACAAAATTTGTCTAGCTCTCTATTCTGAAACGAAGTGGAACAGATTTACTTGAGGTGTTCCCCAACTTTTGATCAATTCCTGGAATACCTTTGCCAGAGTTTCCACTTGTCAGGGTCTGTCCAGGATCAGCTGAGCTTGTCTGCTACTATGTTTTGCTCTGATGGTAGGTAACACACCTGAATAGTTAGGGAGTATTGAAAAGCTAACTCCCAAGCCATCCCTGTTAAGTGGCATAGTTGGTTTGACATGTACCCCCACTGTTTGCTTAAGTATCACATCCCTGTGATGTTGTTGTCTGTAATCACCTGAAGAGGTCCTAGTTGCCAAAGATGATGTGAGGCTTTTACAGCTTGAATCACAGCCAGCATTTCTTTGACATTCAATTGCTTTTGTCTGTCTGAATTCTCCCACAGACTTTACTTTTTTTGCACTTATACTCATATAGAAACTAAAAGCCGCGGTGGTACAGCGGTAGCGTTGTTGCCTCACAGCAAGAGGTTCTCCTGTTTGATTCTCGGCTGGAGTGCCTTCTGTGTGGAGTCTGCATGTCCTCCCTGCGGTCGAGTGGCCTCCGAAAGACATGCGTGAATGGGCATGTCTTCACTGAAGGTTGGACATCGGGCTGGCAACTCGGTACCATAAAAAAAATCTACTGCCAATCATTAGCGGACTGGAGTTCCGCTGTGACAACCCCTAACTGGGAAAAGTTGAAAAGACAAACATACTCATATAGAAATTGCACCCCAAGTGAAATCTGAGGAGTCTGTGAAGACCAATTGCTTTGGGGTA
Source organism: Protopterus annectens (assembly GCF_019279795.1). Taxonomy (NCBI): domain Eukaryota; kingdom Metazoa; phylum Chordata; order Ceratodontiformes; family Protopteridae; genus Protopterus; species Protopterus annectens. The sequence continues at coordinate 860,757,280 of NC_056737.1, read as the reverse complement.
AGAATAGAATAAGGGAGTCCTGGCATGTGAGACACCTGATCCATCCACAACTGAACTTCTAGCTTTACAAATATTAGCATTCAAATTTGAAAATGTAAGGGGGTGAAGATGTTCTATTATTTTGGAACTTTTCCACAGAGCTTGAGGAAGGAGAGATTCACGATTTCATAGTTTCATAGGTATTTACTAGCTAATGACCACCAGGGCCTTTATAAGCCTAGACTTGCAACCCAACCCAATTGTGTACCTGTTTATCATTGGTATTTATTAAGAGCTTGTATGTTACTTAGGAAGTTTCTAGAGGTAACTGTGTGTGTGTGTGTGTGTGGGGGGGTATGTTAGTTTGGGCGTTACTGGTAGCCTCTGTCTATTAGAGACATGGTAGCTAGACCCAGGGAGAATTTCCAGTTTCCCATCCATTGGTCAATGTTACACTTAAATAGGTTAGGGATGGACATAAGGATGGGGAGCATGTTCATGTCCATGGAGATCCCCTGAGACACATATCTGTCTTACCAACATGTCTTAATAATGCCACAAGCAAATTTTAGATACTTGGATGTAGTAGCTCTAATGCTGTTTGCTTTGCAGATGTACAACAGGTCCATCATAGCTGGATCCAAGGATGCCTTGTATGCCAAGCATAGATCTCCTCTCATTAACCTGTATGAGGCTGAGTATAGAGCTGAGGCTTTAAGGCAGTCCATGTAGGATGATGTTTTTATACCCTGGATTGTCCTGGTAAGAAAACTTCATGGATGATCCGACTATTGAATATGTCCAGTCAGGTATATGCTAAAGGGGGCATTATACACAATGAAGGGTCTGATAAGGGTCAAATAAAGTGATACTATGACTTCCTTGGACCTGGATGCCATGCTGTAGCTTTTTTCCTATTAAGATTAGGATTCCACCAGTGTGGTTTGTTTTTAGAGTTTCTTTTGAGCTTACTTTTTGTAGGTACAGCAGCCTCTATATAGCCATTTATGTGGTTGTACAGGGTCTCTGTGAACAATTTCACATAGGTTGCTGTGAACTTGGGGTTGGGAGGGGCACTGAATTTTCTTAACAGGATATAGTTTGCTTTGGAATAGTTCCTGTTACAGGGTTTTTAGCAGTCACTGAGATGATTTCTATTTAGAAGGAGACAGTTTTGTGCTTCAATTTCACAGTGAGGACATGACACTTAGAAGGTGCAGCGTTCTCGCATATTGGTGCCAGGTCCAGTACATTTGAACTTCTGGTGGGTGTGTGCACTATCTGGTCAAGGGTATTGCTATTAATCAAGTCCATGAATCATTGTGCCTGTAAGTGTAAGGCAGTATATTTTTCTTAGTCTATACATGCGTAGTTAAAGTCTCCTATGTGTAAGGTATTTGGTTTAATGTTGAGTGTCTCCAGTAGGTATAACTCTGGGTTGGTTAAACAGGATGATACCCTGGAATTTATCCACATGCAAACCATCATCGATTAAGTCCCATACCATATCCTAGCAAGCTATAGGTCACCCTCTGTGTCCCTAGAATCCTATAGCTCATACCTAGACCTACTGGTGTAAATGTATGGAAGGCACTGAAGGCTTTCACTGCTAGAATACTTTCTGTGAATTTAAACCATGTTGCTGTAATTGCATAGATGTCTATATGCTCCAGAGTGAAGAGAGCTTGTAGGGTGTGGAGTTTCTTGTTTAGGCTCCTAGAACTGAGTAGTAACACCTTTAGGTTTCTTTTGGTTTTATTTGGGTTCCTATTACCTGATCAAACTTTAGATTAGCGAATGAGTAGCAACACCTTTAGGTTTCTTTTGGGTTTATTTGAGTTCCTATTACCTGATTGAACATTTAGGTTAGCAAATACCTAAACGTCCATCTGGTAATAGTGAAAGCATAAAAATGTGAATAGTTGATTTAATGCAGAGAAAGAATTCACTTGGCCGTTATGTGGATTTTGCCCCTTGCCCCACTGTAGAGTGATCTTGGAGTTGGTATATTTAGTTAGGGGGGTGTGGGTCACAGCCCCCCACTTTATTTTGGTCATTTTGGTTTAATTTTTTTTTTTTTTTTGAGGCCGAGGGAATTCATTCCCTACGTTAAATCAGCTGTTCGCTGTTTTAATTTTTCAATATTACCAGGTCGACGTTTAGGTATTCGCTAACCTAAATGTTCGATCAGGTAATATAGATGCTTTTATTTGATATGTTGGTAGGTTTGTCAATTTGACATTGCCTAAAAGTCTCTAAGGGTGTGGATAAAGTTTTCATAAGCCTAATGGAGACTGGTACAGACCATCCTTTGCAAAGCAATGTGGTTTTGCAACCATTTTCTCCCATACTGACAAATATTGAATCCCTCTAGAAGGACACCAGAAACTAACCAATCATTGAAATCAGTCATCTTTTGTTTGTACTGTGGCATCATCCTTGTTGAAGGTAGAATGGTGCTCAACGCAAGGCACATACCTGCTTGAGAGATCAGCAATGTCTGTCTTCATATAGTCCAGGAATGTAAGTCTCAGGTCATTAGCACCCACATAGACTATGATAGACTCATACTAGTACCTGTGGTGCAGTGACTTGAGTGCACATATAACTTGGTGGATCCTGGCTCCAGAAAAGCAACTAACTGCTATCTTTTCCTTGTTCAGTCTTGTGAGTGTGGCATCTTTGTATCATACAATGGAGCAACCTGTGACAACAGCCCTGGGTAATGTGTTTGTTTGCTTTATGGGCTGTGCTCTTGGGGCTCCACTGGGTGTAGGCATATGTGTGATGTTTGGTGCTGCTTTTGTTGAGTTGTTTAAAGATTGTTGAAGATAGATTTTGCTGTTTATAGGGTTAGGAGCTCTTTGTGGTTTGGGAAGATTGATTTTTAGTACCTCAGCATAAATTGGACTATGTGTGTGTGATGGACACTATGTATGGTGGATATACTGTATGCATTCTTGACAACATTGCTTGTATGCAATATTTGTACCTCCAGTGAAATTTGTATGTGAATCTCTCACATACTGTATTTGTTTCTTTAATCATTAAATGGTTGTGTATGAACATGAGACAACTGTTACACTGTATCAGGATGCCCATACGTATCTACCATGCTGGCAGCAGAGACATTCAGGAATACCTTTGGACAGAGTTTCCATGTTGGGGACCAGAAACATTCTGGAATAAAAGCTCCTTCCTAAGTGTAAGGAACACGTTCGATGACACCATCTAACGTGTGTTGGAGCACCTGAGGAAATAAGTCTGTTTGGTTTGGAGAGTGAGCAGAATCCCCTTGAAAGGAGGAAGATAATCTACCCATTGCAGTGGTTAACACTTCTGAATCACCTTTAAATCCCATCTGCCTGAAACTATCTTACACCAAGTTGGAGCACTGAGGGACAGACAATTTGAAAGTGGAAGGGACAGAGGTAGGAGGATGGGGAAAGGTGACCACCTCTCTGGCATACTCATTCTGAAGCTGGTGACTGACCCTTTCTGGGAAATTGCCTTGTTTTTTGAGTTTGGGATAGTTACCCTCCTGCTCTTTTCTCTTGGGTGCCTGCTTGTTATTACGCTGAGTTCTCTGTTTATTTTGACCTTTGAAATTTGTCGAGTTTTGAGAAGGGAAGAATCTGTAGACCTAAAATATTCAAGGATCTCCCTGCATTAATTTACCTCTGCCATCTCTTTGTTTGAGTACCTAAGTAGCAGAAGGCCCAAAAAAGACTTCTGAATCTAGAGGAGAATTCAAAATTTCCAATTTTAAGTCATCTGAAAAACTTTAGTTGCATATCCAAACAAATTACCTCAAAACACTAGCAGAAATATAAGTCCTGGAAACACTGTCAGCACATACACACTCTTAAAGGCATTTTCAGAAATTTGAGACAAGTTATACACAATCTAATTCACATTAAGACCTACCTTCAGGGGACAAGGGAGAAGAAAGGTCTTTCAAGTTTTTAGTACACTTCAGAATGAACATCTACATATATCCATGGAAGTTCAAGATTCTGAAGGCTAATGTAGCAAAAGAAAAAGCTATCTTACATGTCTGTCCAACCAACTCTCCTCCTTTTCCCCAGGAACTGGGTTGGAGGAAGCAAGGTGTGGCTTTTGCTGCATGAGCTGTTAGAGTAGTTGCAGCAGGATCATCTAGAAGATGAAAACAGAGAAATGTATTTGTATGTGAAGATCTAAACAGTTTATTTGCTTTTTTGAGGAACTGACAGGAGAAAATCAGGAGCATTATATGCAGCTCTTAATGCATCCTCCAAAGCAGGCAAAATATCAGGGATGGGTGCAGAAACAGGGATTTCTTGTTCAACTAAATCATAATATCTGCACAGTTATGGGTGAACATCTGTTAGTTCTCAAGCAAATCCATCTCTCAGTCTGGAAGTAGTCGCAGAAAAGGAGAAAGCTTCCACTGGTACCACTTCTGGCACACTATCCATAGAATCAGAGGACTGGGTTATAGAATCTGGGAGTGAGTAAACCCTGTCTCTGTCGACATCAGATTCATCCAAAAATTCATCCACTTCCTTAGAAAGAGGAGCAGCAGTATTAGAAAAAGTATCGGTGATACTAGAAGAGGAGCAGCAGTATTAGAAAGAGGAGTAGCGGTATTATAAAAAGGAGCAGCGGTATTAGTAGAGGAGCAGCAGTATTAAAAGAAGGCGTACAAGTCCTTCTCAGCCTAGAAGACATTGACATCCCTGCAGTGACTGAGACATGGTTTAAAATAATGGAGAGCACTGTGGCGGTGCAGGGCTAGAATGCCTTCCACACCCTTAGAACAGCAACTGTGCAGGACGGGGAAACAGGTGGACAGTTATACATTCAGAAGAGACTCACATAAAGGCTGGCAAAACAGCATGATGCACTAGAGCTTCTTCATGTAGAAATACCCATCAGAAAGATTCCATACCATATATTAGCTAGCTGTAGAACTACCTCTGTGGCAAAAGAAAGCCACAATGCCTATCTACGGGAACTAGAATAAATCAGTATTAAATCCAATACCATTTTCCTAGGAGACCTAAACCATCCAACTATAGAGTAGGGTACTTTCACCACCACTAGTACACAAGCACAGAGATTCACGGACTTTGTCAGTACAAATGCCATGGAACAAGTAGTCAGAGTACCCACTAGGGGGAACAACCTCTTAGATCTTGTCCTTACTAATATTGGAGTATTGTGCACCATCCCTTGTGAATCTTCATCACTTGTTAGCTCTGACTACAAAGCAGTCCCCTTCAAAATAAGACTAAAATCAGAGATCTCTTCCACCCAAGGTACCTTTAGAAATTTCTTTAAGATAAGCTACCTACTCCTAAGTGATACACTGGCAAGATTTAAATCCTCACCAAACTCAGTTAACTCCACTGAATATGCAGAAATGTACACCAGCACAGTGCACCAGCGGGTCTATATTATAAGACTGACGTTTGAAAACATCAAACAACATATGGTCGACACCATATGGTGAATGTCTTCAAACATCGATCTTATAAAAAGACAAAAAAAAAAAAAGATAAAAGTTCCAACGGGTTTAAGCAGGGAAGCAAGCCACCCTGTGCCCCCCACACCCCCCACTACTTAAATATACCAACTATGAGATGGCACTACATTGCAGTAAATGGAAATTTCCCCTTACGGAGATTTTCATTTACACGCTCGGGATTCTGAGCGTTCATTATTCTCGTGTCAACAATGTCAGATTTGACATTGTTGGCTTTCAAGAATATAATATAGACCTGCACCAGCATGTAAACAGTTGCATACATGCAGCTGTACTACATAGGAACAAGTGAAGAGCAAACTCCAGAAACAAACCAACATGATGAAACCATAATAACAACAAACTTTACAATAAAAGGGAAAGAATTTTGACCAAAAGTATGAACAGCAAGTCCCAAAATGTTAGAGCCATTGTCACTGAAATAAACAAATAGCTCGGGAGCTTAATAAAATCCACCAAAGCCAAGTTCAAGGTTAAAATAGCTACCCAAGCCAAAGACAGTATCAAGGCATTTGTTAGTTATGTTCGTAATCTCAAAATGCGCTCATCTGATTATGAACTATGTTACCTACACTGAGGCTGTATATATAGATAACCTACTGGCCAATAAATTTATCTCTAATTTCGCCCCTCTCTCCCCTCTGTCTGTCCCTCATGACATACCTGAAATGGCTCGCCTCCAGCTATCACTCAAGACCAAATCCTAAAAGTGCTATCAAAAGCTAAAAATACTGCATCAATGGTTCCTGGCAGTATCCCTGGATGCATCTTAAACAGCATGAAGTACAATTTTGCCACAACCCTAGCAACACTGCTCATTCTTACCAAGCGAATGGAGAACATCTATACTCAGTCCCTTGTATAAGGGAGAAACTTCCACGGACCCACATACCCAGGCAATTACAGACCTATAAGTCTGACCAGCCTCATATTCAAAGCCATGGAATAGTTATCATGGAATTAATCAATCAGAACAAGGGATAGCCAAACACTGGATCCATCACAGTTTGGATTTGTCAAGGGCAGATCATGTTTACTCAACCTGGAAGATTTTTTTTGAAAATATCACCAAAGCAATGGATGAATACCTCAATCTGGACTAAGCTTTTGACAGAATTCTCCTCCCAAGTATAGTAGAAAAGCTGAATAAACTGGGAATAAACCCATATGGCACCCAGTGGATTGCCAACTGGTTCACAGATAGGAAGCAGATAAACAAAATAGGATAAGTTACCTCCACAAATAGACCAGTCACCAGTGGAGTCCAACAGGATTCTGTGCTGGGACCTCTACTGTTTGGCATCTACTTTCCTGAAGTAAAAGCCAGTAAAAAGCTCTGGCTGACTAAGTTTGCAGATAACTACAAGCCAGAAGCAGTCATTGAATCCCCAAATGATTTAGCCATCCTGCTGGAAGGTTTGTCTCAAATAAATAACTGGTGTCAAAATCATGGTTTGAATTCTGAAACTTGTGTCTTTTCGGCTTATCCCGGTTAGGGGTTGCCACAGTGGAACTCCGGTCCGCTAATGTTTGGTAGTGGATTTTTACGTGCTGAGTTACCAGCCCTGACGCATAACCTTCAACGAAGGCATGCCCATTCATGCATGCCTCCACACAGAAGACGCTCTAGCTGATAATCGAACGGGACAACGTCTTGCTGTGAGGCGACAACGCTACCGCAGCACCACTGAAACTAAATGCCAAAAAAATGCATTACAGTATTGTATATTTTGGGAAATCATCTACCCTCACAATCAAAGTAAATTTAAATTTCGCTCATCCAAACAGTTCTGGGAAGCCTAACACAGATTTCCAGCTGTGTCCCTTCCCCCAAAAATATGATAATGCTGCCACCAATCATAGGGTCTTTATGCCCTTCTAAAGGGTGTCCAATTATGAAAATTAAATATTAAAATAAATGATAGCTATGATCAGAAGTGGCCAGGCCTTTGAGGTGACCTGGGGAGCATCAAACAGGTATAAGCACTCTCTGATCTCTAAAGAACACACTGATTTCCAGCCACAATGTAAAGTAATGAAAAACATTTAATAATAAGAACATGATTACAAGAATGTAAATCAACAGCTTTCAGTAAACACCTGAATTCAATCATCAGAAAGGTAAAATTAAACTGTAGGGAAGAAGTCCATCATTCTAGAAAAACTGTGTCTGAGTAACTAAACTTTCCTAATCTAACTACAGAATACTGTCCCTGACCTAATCTAAAGCATAACAGTAAGGGAAATGCAGGCTTACAGTTTTTGGTGAGTTCTCTATTCTTCGGGTATCACTGCACAGCACTGTAACTGATTGCAACTCTTCACAAACTGCTCAGTACTTGACTAACTGCACAGTTTAACAGTCTCAACTGTCTTATTTAAAAACAAAATAACAGTCAGCTGTTTGAAAAAGTTCATTTTCCTGTCAATCAAAGTTGTTCAAAAAATCACCTAGCAACCAGGAACATTATAATGACATCACCTACACTTCAGCTGATTTTCCACAGTTCTTTACCATCTCCCTCATAAACGTGCAATTAGAAATACATCAAAACACTGACAGATTTTTTAAACATTTTGTATGAGCAGGGAGATATTCAACATTTTAAAAACTTATTTACGTATTTGCAATTAGGCATGCTGGCATACAATACAAGTTAATCTGAGAATAAGCACAAATCTCCTGCCAGACACATGCTAACACAAATGACAATGGTTTCATTTTCTTCACAACACACCTAAGAAAATACATAGTAACAAATTAGGTCATGACTCATGGAGCATGTTTACCAGCTGTTGAATATGTGAAACATAATATATAACAAAAATATTTTCCTCAGATCTTTCCAAAAATTATGAACACTCCCAAACTCTGGACAAATTTGTATACCTTAACACTTTCTGACACAAATATTTTAAGTCTTTCTCTATATATCTCATTGAATTAAATCTCTAAATGACATCTGAAACAGTAGCATGAACTCTGGCATCTGTTTTGTAGGCACAATGAGTCCCTAAAAATAATCCAGAAAGAAGAGGTGTTACCAAATGAAGTGGACGTAGGCTTGTGGCATGCAGACACATCTTTATAAATATTGATTTCCATAAATATTTAAATTTATTGCTTTTCTTGAAAACACAATTTCACTTCTAAATATTGAACCATTTAACAATATATACAGGTTATAAACACAATTGAAGGTTACCTAAATGTTTTGACAAACTGTCAAAACCTCTAAAAGTCCATTTACAAATACAAAAGTAAGTCATCTGTTAAATGAACATGAAAGTACTTGGATTTCTTTCCGTGAGGCCTGGGGGGAAGAGGGGGGGGGGTAACTGCTTGTGCCATTTAAACTTTCTAATTAAAAATAAGAAAAAAAGTTCAGAGTTTTCTTGAGAGAGAAGCCAGAACAGCTTGATATGTGAGAATAGGTACACATGTTAAACTACTGTGGACCTATTCCTCAAAATATATATTATATAAATCCATTCATTGAGTCCTATTTCAACAATGCTCAGGACTGGACTTTAACATGGACCTTGTGGGTGTGGCAGATCCAAACATACCTCTTAACCTCTTACAGCAAGAAATCTGGACAAAGACAAACATAATGGGGAGACAAATAGGGACACATTTTAAACACTGCTCTTACAAACTTAGAAAGTTGATAGCATCACAGGTTTTGTATTGTTATGCATTTTCTGAAGGATATGAAGTCTGAAACACAAATGGCTTTCATTATCCATTACTATAATGTAACTTCAATCTTCAGAAATTTGCCAGAAAAACACAAATTTTATGAGGAACAGATGAAAAATATGAAGCAAAAATCTGGACATTCTGTAAAAATCTGTAAAGTTGAGAGGTATGGATCTAACTCTCTGCACTTACTGTGGTGTCTGTCCATTACCCAATGTGCAATGAAACATGACTCATTGCGTAGGTCTTGATCATAAATAGACTGAAGAAATGCAGATTACTTTTAGGGGTTCTGTGAATGTTTATGTGAATGATGGCATGTCTTTGCACTGTCACATTTTAACACATCAAAAATCAGTAATAGTTAAAAATGCCTTTTATTGAAAACTCATTTTGTCAAATCACATTTGAAAGGAAATAGTGCATTATGCAAAAGCATTTTTTTTTTACTGGGGCAAGCCCCTGCACCCTCATGTGGAGGAGTTACCCTCCAAATGCCTCTTACCCAAGTACAGTAACTCACTCCATAGTCATACAACTGCTGAGAAAAAACACACTGAATCATTGTTTCCCAAATTGACACCACATCAGCATTCACTGCCTATTGCTAACACTAATTATCTGTTTGACAATTAACCAGAGAAACATCTACAAACATTTCTGCATAGTTATAGTTGTTTATTACACAATAACCATAGGATTCCATGAACTGTGATTTAATAAAAATTACTTTTCAATGAAAAAAGTTTTCAATTTTTTAATGAGTTGTAATTCCCACAGATCTCCTCAAACTTATTTCACTATGCTCCTTTATCTTTCATCTCAATGTATCTATAGCTCTTAACCGCTATTCTGCTTGTAACTTACAGCTCAATAATCTGCCATCTACTTACCAGCATTCTTCTGTATCTTATAAACTCCCTGCACCTGTCTTATCCCACCTATAGAGGCCTAGTCGCTCCTCTGTGAACATTGCATATACGCCTAAACCTAGGAACCAGTGTTAATAATGTTCAGTGTACTGTAGCTGCTCTACTTATTTGATATTGATTGTTCACTCAGATTATTCCTTTCTCTCTTTTTGCTAATTATTTAAGGCCTTTGGGCAAGTCTGCAAAATGTACAATGCAAATAAGGTATTTCTGTACTGCAATAGCTCTAATTAGCTGTTCTTAATGGTCAAGATATTTTATTTTCTCCTTTGGTTTAATAGTTAAGACTACCCACTCATTGCTGCAATATGCAAGTTTTATCTTCTAATCATTAAATGATTGTTGTTTGTAATTTTTTAGACTTATACTCCTTTTTCTTATTGTAACTTTTTGTAAATATAACGTCTGGAGCTTTTCTCCCAAGGTCCCTGCTGAAAAATGAATTTGTGCCCAGTCAGGCTATCCAGGTAAACAAATGCTAATAAATAAATTAAAAAAATATTATCCAATGAAATGAAGGAGTTCTGTGCGAGTATATCTTATTTTCCTTACCTCAGCCACCTTGTCCTTAGCTCTTGAGTTTTCCACTCATGAAAATTTTACTTTAGAAGTCCCTCCCACACTTATTTAATTTGCTTGTACCAGTGATCACATCAAGATAATATTTTGAAGGCCTTCCTCATAAACTAATGAAATTTCAGTTGCCCTCGCATTCTGTTCTTTCCACCTATAAGGTGCAAATTCAATATCTTCAGCTGTAAACATTTTTAGGTTATGTCTGAAACCTGCACTTATTAGCAGTATATAGTACTGTTCTACACAGCAGCCATAAACAAACAAAATAGAACACATATATGTGTGTGTCCTTTATAAGAAGCCCCATTACAAGGTTGGAATGTTACCATAATGGTTAAGGAGCTTGCCTTAAACCTACAAGGTGCAGGGTTTGATTCTCACATGAGATAACTGGCTAGGCTTAAAACAGCACATAAGAGCAATTAGCCTAGTACTGATCTATGAACAAAATGTGCCATTTTTTTTCAGACCTTCCAGTAATCATAGGGAAATCAAACATATGTGCCGGTCATGCCACAGCAGCAAAGAAAGTACATTGTAGCAAAATATCTGTGGTTAAAATTGTACCTGCCAAGGGGAGTGGCTGGCCTGAGGAAAGATGGACAATTAGTCTTTTATCTCATAATATTCCAGGTGTTTTTTCACTAAATATAATTCTCTTTCTCCTAGACTCAACAGTGCCTGTAAAATGGCTCAGACTTTACTGCAACTCAAGAAAAAAAACTCTGCCGAATATTCTATAGTTATCTTGTTTGAGAGACTATCGATGTTAACTACAGAGGTTGGGGCCTGCCACGTGGCTGCTACCCAACAGCAATCAAAGATAGCAACCCTTGAAGTGGATTTAGATTTACTGAAGAGAGCTGTATATGAACTGCAACAGTCATCAGACATGGTTAAGAAATCCCTTCCACAGATATAGCAGGACTTAACTGAATAAGAGGCTAAGCTAGACAATCTGGATAATAGACTGAAGTGCTGCAATGTGTGCATGAAGGGTATCCCTGGGATAGTCTTAGACTGAGACCTTTGATCCTTCTGTGAGTATCTCCTGAGAAAAGGAATCCACCTATCTAGTCACTTGCACCGCAGTATCGAATCCATTGAGTGGGATATAAAAGAAGGAATGATACACATTCCAGGCTTCTGCTGGTGATTTTTCTTTCTGCCAGGATGGATGATTGGGTGAGCCAGCATACCAGCAGGAACAAGGTTGGTCCAGTGGGGCTAGTCATTCTCTGCACCAGACATGGCAAAAAATACTTATCCTCAGGAAAAAAAATATGGGGACTGACTACTAAGTAGCCTTGACCTACCCTGCTACTTTAACAGTTTCTGAGAATGATAGAACACTCCCAGTGGGAGGTGGAGGACTTTCTACCTAAAACTACACAGTTGCCCAGGTAGCTCAGATTTAGAGGACAAAGGCCGTTGGAATGAGAAAGAGATGGAGTGGGAACAAGCAAGGTCCAAGCGAAAGATATCTGGCTCTTCACCCAAAATGTCCAAAACATTAAAAAAAGAAAGGACAGTTGGTATACAGTCTTCTGCATCCACCACTTCCAATTATATCAGTGGTCCTAAGTATACTAGCCATGAGAGTCTCCCTCCATGTAACAAGGGGCTGCCATGAGAGATGACCCTAATCCTTATAATAAAGCATCTCATCATCTGTGGCAGCAGAAAACCAGTGAGAGCCTAAAAGAGTCGATTCAATAGACCAGAGTGAGAGAAATTCCACAAATAATCTAGGCAGGGCCTGAAAATTCTTGAAAATCACTTGAATTTTATATCTCTCCTTATAAACCCACCCCTTCTAGCAACAAGGCATGGTCTGATATCTTCTCTGATTCCCATGATTTCACAGATGAGTGTTGCTGTTTGACTGAAGGGTTAGAGCAGCTGGATTACAGTGCTACTCATGCATTGTTTTCAAAACCTATGCCTACTAACATTATCCTACTTTATTGTTGTATGTCAAATAATATGCAGAAAGGATGTCTTGGAACGTTATTATCAGTTACAAACAATGTCTGGTCATTGAAGTGCACTACTCATTAATATGCTCAAGGAGATTTCTGAGCAGTCTTTACAGGTTTACCTTCTATTGCATGTGGTGCATATCTGGAAGATTATTCCAGTGCCTACACTTAACATTTATAGCATGAGCACACTTGATCTTTGAGTCTTTCATCGTTTGAATGGTGCCAATTGGGCGGGGATAGGCTCTGGAGGTGTTCATCTCTCTGTACTCAGCTGACAGAAGATTCTTGTCTGTGAGTAGCTGTTTTCTTCTCCTTAACACCCAATGGGCTGTCTAGCCCAGTGGGACTCTGGATTGTTTGAATGGGGGTTTTGCCCAGCAATCTCTTAGAAGGAATATAAATCAAGGTGAGACATGGTTGCCCTGGAAAAATACTTTCACATGCTTAAGAATACTTTCTTGGAATGTGGGGGGGGGGGGCTCTCATCCTATAAGAAGAGCAAGGATCCAACAATGAATAAAAAGGGAAGGGGTCCAGATCGTTTGTTTACAGAAAATGAAGCTCAAGGTACAAGACTAACATCAATTTATGTCAAGAAACTTCTGGTTGTTCTATGCAGACCACAAGCCAGGAAGAGTGAAAAGAGGTTTGCTTCTTATGTTCCATAAATCCCAAGTAGTAAAGCCCCCACAGATTACATGCAGTGCAAGGGTAGATGCTTAATGTGTAAGGATAAACTGAATAACGAATCCTGGGTCATTGGTACTATACATGCCCCTAATGAGGATGACAATAAATGTTTCAAGGATTTCATCTTTCGCTGGAAAAACATATTAAACCACTCCATTTTAATATTCTGGAAGGAGACTTTAACCTGATTTTTGATGAAACTAAAGATAGCCTTTATGATAAAGTAGAATATCATCAGAATTTCTGATGAAGTCCTGACTGCTCTAAGGATGAAAGCAATTGACTGTGATTTCATTAAAGGATTTTACTCTATTTCTGAGTGTTTGGACTTTAGCTCAATATTTCTCGGTTATTGGTGTAAGTATCACACCCAAACTATTGAATTTTTCCTCTATTTCTGGGAGGATATGAGTAGATTAGATCATGATTATGCCTCCCATTCTCTATCTAATTAGGAATATGAGTGGTCCCGTCAATCATCCATGTTTAATGGAAATTCAGGGCCTTATAAATAATAATGCTGTATTAGGAAGAAAAGACTGCAGACTTTCCCCCTCTGTTGTTTACATCCTATGATTTTACAGAGGTTGGGGCCTTCCTTGTATACAGGGCCATGTGGTCACCTTCCAATTAAGTCAAGTTATAAAGCTGGCCAGGAATGAAGTGGCTTGCATAATGGTGCCTTTGGAATGGGCTACAAAGTTGCATGAGAACAATGTCAGAGTTAGTGGGTTGCCCTGGGGGAGAGGCCTCGAGGACTATATATGTTAGCATCATTTGATACACAAGATAGTTAACCCATTGCTAGGCAACAGATGGGAAAGGAAGGAGATTACTCAATGATTCCATCGCATCCATCCCCCTTCAGGCTCCTCTATGAAGAGCCTGGTAACACTCAAAGAAGGATTTAGTATACTTGATTCTCATTGGTTTAAATACCTTCAGATAAAGCAGATTTGGCACAGACTTATTTATTCATCTGATAGATCTGGATGCATTATGCAGTGATGTTAGTGGACAGGGTTGAAGAAGGGGTTGGCTAACACAATATATAAGGATATATGAGACAAACTCAAGAGGTTAGGTACAGAGCTGTATGTCAACAGGTGGACAGCTAACTGGCTGACAGATAGGACCCAGGAAGTTAGAATTGGGGAGTCCACCTCTACAAAGAGGCCAGTCACAAGTAGAGTCCATCAGGGATCAGTCCTTGGACCTCTCCTTTTTGGTATTTATTTCACAGAAGTCAACACCAATGTCAGTGATCTCTGGCTGACTAAATTTGCAGATGATTGCAAATTAGGAGCTGTCACTGAATCTCACATTGACACAAATGTTCTCCAAGGGGGGCTGACACAGACAAACAACTAGTATCAGAGCCATGGACTAAAACTAAATGCCAAGAAATGCATAATAGTATCCTTTGGGAAGTCATCCATCTCTGGTAACTATCATATTGATAATACACCCCTTAGAGTTGACCCAGTAGTCAGGGACTTAGGGACACACATAGATAGTAATCTAGCCTTTAATCATCACTTGTCTACAGTGGTGAGAAAAGCATTCTATGTTGCGCAACTTATAAACAAAGGAATGGTATCTAAGCTCAAGGAAGTCATTGTTCCACTGTATTCAGTATTCATCAGACCTATTATTGAGTACAATGCCCCATTTGGTATGTACCTAACTAGGCATATCCAACAACTGGAATGTCCACAGAGGTTCTTCACTAAATGAATATAAGTAATATGTCGTATGCAGATTGCCTCAAGGCCCTATCCCTGTATTCTGTCTCTTACAGGCTTTTGAGGGGAGATCTATGCCTGACATACAGGCAATTGTCAGACCCCACTCTGATTGACCTCCTGCATATCCACAAAACAAACAGCACCAGAATTACCCATTCTAAAGACTTTAACATTGCCTGTGATATAAATAGGACCTGCTGAAGAGATAGGTATGTAGCCCTGAGACTACCCCCTCTATGGAACAGGCTCTCCATCCATGTGAAGCAGAGTTCCTCCTGAACGCAACTTAAGTGCAACTTGGACAAGTGGATGGGAGACTAGAAATTCATCCCTGGTTTGGCACCTATGTCTCTAATGGACACAGGTAACCTGTAAATGGTTCACCTCCCAGGCCCATGCTTACACTTATCAAGGGTATCAGAAATTGTCAGAGATTTGGGATGCATGGCTAAGCTTAAAAAGGCCCTTGTAGTCATTAGCCTAATAAACACCTATGAACCTATGAACAAATAAGCTAAAAAGTTGAAGAAACTAATAGAAAATAGATGGTCTGTACAGGAAGGTATTTGACTGTCCCCGACTCAATGAGCCCAGGTATGGAAGACTCCATATAAGGTAAGGTGGTAGCCAAAATACTCTGACCAGCAAAGGAGGATAATCTACAGGTGGTATCTTACACCTAATCAACTTTGGAAGATGAAGAAATCACAGGATAACAAATGTTGGAGTTGTGGACTGGGGGCATTTGTCACTATCTATATGGTCTGGAATTGCCTACAAGTTAAGGTATGTTGAGATTACTCTATGTGTACACTGAAGGAGATATATAATTGTGATACTCCTGTGAGATGGGATTTTTGGCTGTCTGGGATTTTCCCTGCAGGTTTTCAACAAGAACTTCTTTATGTTTTTCTGAGTTGTGGCTAGCTAAATTGACTGCAGCAAGTTATTAGAAGTCTTGTGGCCAGTTATCATTAGGATGTCTGGGGTCTATATTACATAAACATCTAAGATATATACTCTAATCTTTTAAGAATACAGGATCAGTTGATCCTGCTTCTCCGACCCCCCCCCCCAGGAGTGGAGGGTTTTTCTCACCTATTTTGCTAATGTAAACTCATCACTTGCTGCTGGAGCCTTTTCTTGCCACTCCTTGTGTTATTTATTGGTCTGTCATGCACTGGTTGCTCAATAGTGCTGAACTTTGTAAATATTGTAAATACTGTATGTAGTTTATTTATTTTATTTTACATTTGTTTACCAGGAAATTCCGACTGGGTGGTCACCCTTTTTTAGCGGAGGCTTGGGGAGAAAAGTTCCCCATACACTGAAAGATTTATAGTATATTTAGCATGTTGAGTTATACAGTGATAATTACAATAAAAGGTAACTAAGTTGAGTGATCTGTAGAACAGTACAGGGAAAAAACAGTTATAATCATAGGTACATCATTCAGGAAAAAGAGCTAATAGTCATTTCTACAGTTGGTATACAGGAAAAAAACACAGTTATAATTATAGGTGCATCATTCAGGAAGTGCTAATAGACATTTCTACAGTTTGGTATATTAAAAAAAGAGTTTTTTAGGGTGAGAGAAAGCTATGATTTGTGGTAGGGAGATAATAAGTGAAAAAGGAGGGATAGCAATTTTTTTAAAAGGTGAGGGAAAACATAAGTGGTACAAGATCCTGACTAGTTTTGTGAATTTCATTAATTTATCACTTTGTCCAATCTTTAGTAATTTGTTCAATTTGTTCAGCCTGTTCTTTTGTTATTCTTACTGTTCAGATTTAATAAATGCAGTTAAAAAAATATCTGATAGAAACCCATAAGGCAGGCATTGCTGACAACCACCAAAACATCCTTGTAACTGCTGACTGCTCTGTATGTGTGGCAGATACATACCTCACTGGATCCTGCAAGGAGTGTGTGACAGTCTTATGTGTGCTTCAGCCCAAATTAGGGACTTACCAAATTGCTCATAATCATCAGTGGTATTTATGTCATGGTCATTGTTTTTCTCTGGTGTGAGGAAGCAAAGGCAACCCTCCTTTCTTTTTTTTTTCAAAACAGGTTTATTGTTTTAACATATAAGAGAAATATCATAACAATTGTATACAAGTAATTAAAAATAGGTATTATTATAATATTCAACAAAACAACTAAAGTATTTACAAAGGCATCCACTACAATCAGATCAATTAATTAAACTAAAATACCATGCTTTTGAAATTAAAATTTTTTTAACAAATTTTGTAAATTATCCCATACAATAAAATAAGATGTTTTTCTATTTGTTCTAGTCCTAATTGTGTTTATTTCCATATGGCACACTATATTCATAACATTTTTAAATTCGTTGAACGAAGGAGGTGTATCTGAAATCCAATTTCTAGTTATTATTTTCCTAGCCACTGCTAGAATAGACCATAACAAGGGAAGCTTAACCTTTTTAACACTTTGAGGTACAGGTGTGTTGAATAATATAAGAGATTTAGAAATAATGAAATTATCTGTAAAAAGAGCCTGCAAAAATTCATTAATTGACTTCCAGTATTCTTTCAATTTTATACAGTCATAAAACATATGAGCCCAGTCAGCATTAATTTCTACATTACATCTCTTACATAGATTATCTTTATTATTTATTTTATTCATCATCAAAGGTGTATAAAAAGATCTATGTAAAAATTTCCATGTATAAAGTCTCCAGACAATGGAAGACGTAGTTCTATAACCTGATTCCAATATATATTGTTTATCTTGTTGATTTGGTGGGTCCCCATTAATAGAAGTGAAATAATTCCAGTATGAATCTACACTGTAAAAAGTTTCTTGTCTGATAACTTTATGTATGTATGAAAGTTTACCTTTATCAGAAACTTTATGTTGTAAATTTAATATCAAGTAATCAATCAGTGTTGGAATAGATTCTTTAACAGTTATAGACATTAAATCTATGTTATTAATGAGATGTTGTCTAAAGGTCTGAACCTCTAACCAGCAAGTTTCTCTTAGATCAAATTCTTGTTTTAAGAAATCTAGATTTTTAACTTTATTATCAGATATCAACTGATACCAGTACTTTAGATCATTATCTATAGCTAAATGAGTTCCTTCAGATGTAGATGACAAAAGCATACCCTGAGTATACATTATAGGAAATACAATAAAATTCCATTCCCTATACTTAGGGTGCATGAATATAAAGTTACGATAACTAATAATAATATTTAATGGGTAACAAACCATATGTTTAGGTGTAATAGGTGAAGTACAAAATTCCTTTAGTAACCATAACATGGAGTTATTTACAATCATATTTTTATGTGTTAAGGAGATTTTCATGAAGTGTATACTAATTAGCTCCCAATAATCTTTCCATTTTGTGACATATGACTGATCTATTAATAAAGTAATAACTTTTACAATAGAAGAGATAGTATATAAATTAAAGTCTGGAAAAGAAATACCCCTTGAGACCAGCTATTAGTATGTTTCTTTAATGCAATCCTAGGTCTATTAGGTGCCCATAAGAAATTTAACATTAGTGTGTTCAGTTTCTTGATAATTATTTTTGTAGGTGGAAGTATTATTGATTGTATTAAGTATAAAATCTTGGGGAATATTATCATTTTAATAATTGTAAGTCTCTCCTCCATAGTAAAAAACATATTATTCCAGGTATTAAAAAGATTTTGTATATTAAGAAAACAGGTATTATAATTATTATATATAATAGATTTAATATCTTTAGATAGTATTATACCTAAATAAGTTATCTGACCTGAATTCGGTACATATTTAGTAAAATCACTAATGAGAATATTTTTTCGTGTATATATAGGTAGTATTTTAGTTTTTTTCTTCATTGAATATTAAACCAGAAATACTTTTAAAATTCATCATGTTATCAAATAGAGACTGTATAGAAGAATTAGATGCTGCTGATGTAATTAGAACATCATCTGCAAAAAGTTGAATTTTGGATGTTGTATTTTCATCTATTTCAAAACCCTCTATGTCAGTACTGTTTCTGATCAAATTAGCCCAAGGCTCCATTACTAAAGTGAATAATAGTGGAGAAAGTGGACATCCTTGTTTTGTACCTTTAAGAATGGGTATTTTTGTGAAACCTATGCTACTTGCTTAATATAAGCCAGCGCTCCTTTGTATAAATGTTCAATTAGATTTACAAATGCATCTGAGAAGTTTGTGCACTTCATTAAGGTAAACAGATAGTCCCAACTTACTGAATCAAATGCTGAACTTATATCAAGACTAATAAGTGTTAAATCTTTCTTTTTCCTATTTGCAAAATCTATTAATGTTAAAGTTCTTCTTATATTATCAAAAGTATTTCTATTTACAATGAAGCCTGTCTGATCTATATCTATAATGCCGGGAATGATTGTCTTCAATCTATCAGCAAAGATATTCATAAACATTTTATAATCAGCATTAAGTAATGAGTTGGGCCGATATGAAGAACATCTAGTTGGATCTTTATTAGGTTTTAAAATTGGCGAAATAAATGTATATTGCCAAGATGGGGGGGTTATTAACTCTGTTTGGGCCAAAATAAAAACCTTATGTATTAATGAATATGTATTTTTAGAAAGGATTTTATATGTCTCTGGTATAATACCATCATTACCCAGTGCTTTGTTTGATTTAAGCTTATTTATTTGTGTAATAACCTCTGTATATGAAATACCCTTGTCCAATAGTTTAATCTGTTGTTTATTAAGCTTTTTATTCATATTTGTGGTTATAAACTCCTTTATTTTATCTTTAGGTTCCATGTTAATATTATTATGGTTAATTTTGTGAACGTGATTTCTAAATTCATCTAGTATTTCTGGTATACTAGAAACATTCTCCTTTTTCCTTAGAGAAAAGATTTCTTTGATATGGTTTTGTTTATTCAACCTTTTTGTTTTATTTTTAAGTCTATGTAAGTATTTGGGGCTTATTGAATAAGACAAAAACTTGCATTTCTCTAAAGTTATTTTAACTTTATGAGTTAAAATGTCTTTGTATTTCTCATTTAGTTTATTTCTTCATTAACTTTCTTGTCCATAATATTTTCTTTATTATTATGTTTATAAGAGTCTAATTTACTTTGAATATCTAACAATTCCTTATCCCAAGATTTCCTTTTATTATTATACCATCTGATACTTTGTCCATATAGATATGATTTTAAGGCATCCCAAACATAAAAAATGGAGACTTCAGGAGTGTTATTTATGTCTAAAAAATGTTTTACTTCTGAAAGTATATATTCTTTATAGTCTTTTAGTTGAGTTAAGTATGCTGGTATCCTTTTGATCTGAACATTATGAGTATTTTTTATCATGAATTCAAAAACAATTGAATTATGATCAGATATAGGACATGAAATGATTTTGGAATTAATTAAATCTGTTACCATCTGGTTAGAAATAAAGACCCTATCTATTTTTGAATAAGTTTTGTATCTGTTAGAAAAAAGGTGTATGGTAATGATTTTGAATCTATCTGATTATTAATATCATTCAAATGATAAGAATTAGCAAAATCCTTTAAATGTTTTGCATTAGATGTAATTCTTCTCTTTCCTATAGTGGTAGTATCACTTTCATGCAGTATACAATTAAAGTCACCAGCTAAAATAATATCTCCTATAGAGAATGATATGATCTTATCAAGATGATGTTTCACTGTATTAATACCAATTCCAGGTATCCAATATACATTAATTAAAGTGTAAGTCTTCCCATTAATTTGTATTGTAACCATACAAAACATTCCTTTGTCATCCTGATAAGACTTAATGGTTTTAGGAATGGGCATACTTTTATTCCATAAAATAGCCACTCCTTTTTTTCTGAGTGTGCTCTGAACTAACCAATACTGTATATTTGTTTGTGGCTAGTTTATCAATATCTTTTTTCAAGAGATGGGTTTCTTGTAGGAAGACTAAGTTGGCCTTATGTAAATTAATGTATCTTATTAGGCTTGCCCTTTTACATGGATTATTCAATCCATTAATGTTTAAAGAAATTCCTTTTAAAGATGTCATTTGACATTTTTAAAACTTAAGAATCTTATGATCAAAATAACAAATAACAAGATAAGTAATGTTACATCTCCTCCTTTAGGTGTACCTTTAAATATAGCTGTATTTATTGAATCTCTTATGGGATTTCGTATAGGATTCAATTTTGTTTGTAGTGACAATGAATGTACAAAATATATTGTGGATGTCAAAACTATATACAAATAACAATGAACAAGTGAAAATAATGTAAGGATTAAACCTTGCATCCAGCCTGAGTTGTAAACTCCAACTTAGAGTAGTATTTACCACTCAAGTTAACCCCTACCCTAAGCAGCAGTACGTCAGCTACCACCTTATCAATTTAATACTAGTTATATTTAACTGAAGTTAACAGTTTTCAATTTCAATTATCTAGCAAGACAAGACTACACATTTGGTAAAACAGCATCATATAAACTAAAATAAACCTTTTTTTTTTTTTTTTTTTTTTTTTAAAAACTGTTCATACTACTATATACATCCATGTAATATAAAACACTTGTATTCAAATAGCATTCAAATAATCTTGATGTTAGAAATCAAGAGGAGAGAAAAATAAGTTCTAACATTCATTTAAATCAAAAACTTTGGCTAATATGATTCAGACATTACATATATTAGGATGCATCTATTTTCTGTCATGTAAATACAGTTAACAGCTTCCAAAAAAAACCTTGAATTGCTTGTATATGAGCATTTACTCAAACTCATTATTGCCAATAGAATAAAATATTGTATTCATAGAAATTGTTATAAATCATACTTCATAGTTAAGCAGATTCTCAGAAACATTTATATACATATCTACATACACACACATACACACACACACACACACACACATATATATATATATATATATATATATATACATATATACACACATACACACACATATACACATATACATATATATATATATATATATATATATATATACACATGTATACACACACACACATACACACACACACACACACACACACACACACACACACACACACATACACACACACACACACACACACACACACACACACACACACACACACACACACACACACACACACACACACACACACACACACATACACACAAACACACACACACACACATACACACACATACATACACACACACACACATACATATATATATATATATATCTGATCTCACTGAGTTGTATCTTTACTGAGCACCATCTTACATTGCTGTCCCTTCAATAAATCTGTCTGCTTTATACAAAATAATGCACAGCAAACACATTTTAGTAACCAGATTTTACATACATGCTATACTACTGCTTTAAAATATATCACATGACAATTTCTTCCAGTATAGAGTTATAAAATTATTTATGCTTGTCAATCAGATGAATTAAATGAGTTATAGTAATGTATATGTTTGGGACATAGGTTTTTAACACATATTATTAATCTGCTATTCCTGTATCTGTGATGTGTCAGTGTGATATCTAGGTCAAAGGTAAGACCAGCTGCTTTCAGCTTCTCTGTGAGAATTCTGAGAATTGAAGCTTTTGAAGTGGCTCATGGACACTGTGCATGAGACAGCCCACATCCCAGATTGTCTCTCTTAACATTTTGGCGGGAAACTTATTAAAAACTAGTGACAAACATTCATTTAGCAGTGTAAATGCATTTAAACATGACAAAACCTTCACAATGCATTCTACAGGTTATTACAGACTCTATGTAAGTGAAATCAAGCCCAAAATTATTAATAAGTAACAAAACTCAACATTTTTGTCCCAACTCAACTCCTATGCGAATCTTATTATTTACTGTGTCTATATGATCAAAAGTATTTCTATATATTAATAAAGAAAAGAAAAAGAGAATAGAAAGTAAAAGGGTGTAAGGCAGAAATAAAAAAAAATGTAAGATAAAGCTATAAGAAGTATATACAATAGAATATTACTTACTGTTTATATTAATAGAGTTAAAAATAAAACATATTATTTACTATTATTTAGTTCTAATTATTATTAGTTAAAGCATGACAGATTATTTACAAACAAGCATAAGCAGTGTAATCAAGAAAGTATAATTAGAAATAGCATTTGAAGAACATATAAACTTTTAAAGGAAAAAAATGTATCAAATTACTGACCTTATTTTTCCTCTTCAGAAAGAGAAACAAGTTAAATCACAGCTTGCCATTAAATCTCCAGATATTTTGACTAGTTATGAAACAAAACATTTCTTTGCACACAGAGAATAACTTTGATTAAATCTTTTTCAAAATATTTGTTGCTTCTTGGAAATGCAGGAACTATATTTAAAAAGATTAATAATAAAATAAAATGATGAGAGAGAGAAAAAAAAACATAGTACAAATCATTTGTTTTTTAGTCTCTTCTTCTTCTCTGAAGTCTTCCACGAAGTTTCAGTTGCCAGTCTCTTTAACGAAGGACTAGCCCATTCCATTTCTTCTATTTTTTCCAAAATCTTATTTTTTTTGATAAACAGTAAAGCAGAGTCTAAGTCATCGAAAATTTTAGGACCATCAGGAAGGAAGATTTTAAGTTTGGCAGGAAACAGAAGGTATGTTTTAAACTGTGCTTTTTTAAGCTCCCTTATTAGTGGCAGAAAAACTTTTCTTTTAGCTAATACCATGGAAGAATAGTCATTGTCAAAATGCACAGTTGTTTCATTAATCTTAACTGGAGCTTTAGCCCAAGCAGATTTAAGAACCATCTCTTTATCAAAAGATGATAGAAATCTAACTATAACTGATCTAGGATAGTTTTTGTTAGAGTTAGTATTAGCTATAGATCTATGTGCTCTTTCGATACCAAAAGAGAATGCTTCTGGTAAATCTAAAGTTTTAGGGAGCCATGTTGTTAAAAAAGAAGTAATATTGTTACCTTCAATATTTTCTGGCAGTCCAAAAATCCTAATGTTATTGCCTAGATCTATTTTCCAGGTCATCCAGCTTTGTTTGTAAATGTGTATTTTGTTTCAGCAGAAACTCAATGTTGATTTCCTCTTCTTGTATTCTATTTTCCATGTCATTCACAGCTTCTTCTATGCCTGTCATCTGGATCTTCTGTTGTTGCAGGTCCATATGTAACAAGTCTATTTGTTTTGTAGTTTTTCTATGAAAGTGTCTATTTTAGTATCCATTTTATCCATCTTAGCAGTAAGTTGCTGGACTATAATTATCAGAGACTGAAGTTCTTTTTTGATGCTGGAGTCTTGAGAATTTGTCTTACTGGAACTCATTTCAGACTGATAAACTGACAGGAAAATTTTCAAAGTAATTTCTGACAGGAATATTATTAAGATTTCCTTTCTTTTTTAGATATAGTTCAAGAACTATATAAAACAAACATATTTAGAAAGAAAATTACTTCAAAAATTAATTTTTTAAGTAATTAATTCCTGTCAATGTAATGAAATTGGTGGAGCTGAAGAAATCTGCTGCTATCCTGTGTTCATCCTTGGCCACGCCCCGCAATCCTCCTTTCTTGATATCCAAAAGAATATATGAGTTCCGTCATCCTAACAAGCAGTCGAAAAAAAAAGCATCTGCTTTGTGAAATTCTTAGAGTAACTCATACAGCATCCAAATATTAAGATAAACTTTGACATTTGATCACTGACTAAGCA
Source organism: Protopterus annectens (assembly GCF_019279795.1). Lineage (NCBI taxonomy): Eukaryota > Metazoa > Chordata > Ceratodontiformes > Protopteridae > Protopterus > Protopterus annectens. Next base: position 860,732,420 of record NC_056737.1, on the reverse strand, counting down.
TATTGTGTTACAGATAGGGATTCCAGCCTAGTGTGAGATCTGCACCCAATGGGCTTTTCCTTTCTCCCAAGGGAATATAAGACTGAACATGAATATTTTCACCTCCATGGTGTCTTTGTTACATACCTTCAGATTGAAACCAATATATTGAAAGGAAAACAAGTTGAAACATTCAGGACTGTAGATGGATTTCTTAAATGTCAGAAATCTCTGCAGAAACTTTGTTCTTCTTGTTGGATGCTGACATCTGTAGCACTACCGAGACTTGGTTTTAAAACACCAAATGCATATCACAAACTCTGTGGTTTATGGTAGATCCTCACAGCATTTCTGATTTGGTAAGATAGATGGTTATATTATAATATCTGTAAAATAACACCTAGGAGCTAGAAGCCAAGAAAGCACCTCAAGACAAGTAATTAAATATTAATAATAAAATTAATTGAATGGAAAATAGTATAGGAACCTACCATACACTATATATGTGCCACAGAGAGCATAAATACTCCCCATATTACAGAAAGTAATAGTTAATGAAAAAAAAAATGATTGTAGGAGATTTTAGCTACCCAAAGACTGACTCTGTAAAATGCTTAACTTCAGATAAATCCATCCATATGTTAATTGACTACTTTAATCAAAATAATTTGGAATAAGTACTACAAAATCCATTCAGACATGGCAGTATTTTATTTATTATACTGATAAACCTAGTATCGTTCTGCTTGTCACCTATGATTATACCCCAATTAACACAGATCGTGATACTTTCATTTTTGATTTAAGAGCAATATCGAACTCAGTGATAAATAAATAAATAATGTTTCCTAGGTTTTATCATGAAATAAATGACATACTTATGAAAGAAGCTGGATGTATCTTTTGTCACACAGAAAAATCTGACTTAGATACTGCCAACCAGTTTTGTGATATTAACTTGATGTACACACATTAACAAGACACAAATATACAGGTACATGTAAAAAAACAATGAATAAGTGGAATCACAGAAGTAATAAGACATATAAAAGACAGAAAAGGTACTACTGTGCTTTTCAAAAATTACCATAGTTGCTAAAACACATCTAGATTAAATTTCATAAACTTTTCTTATTGAACATTTGGGATTTTACTGTGAACTTAGCCTGATCTTAAAGTAAGAAAGTAATAATAAGGTGTGTTTTAATTACTTCAGAAAATTGAATGGGAATTCACATATAGTATCAATTAGCTCAATTCAGTGTGGAATTCATAAACGCAATCTGCTGCAAAAATTACAGCATTACCTCCATCACCAGGGATGTGTCGATATCAGGCAGACCCCCCCACCCCCCACCCCCACCCCACACACACACATACACAAACACACCAGAGAAGGTGAGTAGGTAAAAGACACTTCTTCCCTCCATCTAACCCATCTCCTCCACTACTGGAGGTTGAAAATGAACACAGCCCATCTGGACAGCAGTCAGTGCTTTATCCTTCTAAGCCACTGAGCTGGGAAAAGGGAACACTTGTGAGCACTATGAACTCATCATCATCATCTTATCACAAGGCACAGTGAATGTACTTGCAAAAATGATGCAGTGAGGACTTCAAAATAAGCAAAGACGTGTCAGAGTATTAAGGAGGTATAGCGAGACACCCCTTATAAAACTGTAGCTATGATAACTGCAGCAATGAGTCAAATTAAAAACTCTAGTTCCATGGGACTAGACAAAGGATCTAGAAGATTCTCATACAGAATAAAAATAAATAAATAATCCCCTGTCAGGCATGTTAAATGAAACATCAGTATATGGCATTTCCTTCGTCTATGGCAATAGGCTGCAACATTACCAGTTCACAAACTGGAGCCATGTCAGACTCAAAACATTTTGGCCACATCACCCTGACCAGTATTCTATGTCAGATCAGGCAAAGAACCTTAATACAGTCTAACCAAAATGGTGCAATGACCTGTTTCTGTTAGATATGGATTAACACAATCTTGTTAAGAGTAGAGCTTGCCTTTTGAATCTTGTGTCTTTTGAAGAAGTAACAGCAGCACACAGAGAAAGACTGAAAATGCATGATGCTTATCCTGACTAAGTTAAGTTATTCATTGTCAAAACTGATAAATTAAAATAACTAAATTTATGGGGACTTGTCTGTGTTCTTACTATTCTTCAACTTCAAATGTATATAGGTGGTTTATAAAAAAAACAAATACAATAAAAGCAATAAAAAAATTACACAAAATATAGAAATAAAACATTATATGAATTAAATACAAGCGTCATCACAACTCATATCACCCCTTCAAAAGCAAACTCAAAAAGTCAAGTTTTTAATGACCTTCAAAACACAGCTAAGGATGGACAATCATAAATCCACTTATGTAATAAGTGAAGGGAGTGAAAGACAAAAGAATAAATATCTGAAATCACAAGATACAGCTGCAGAACCACTACCAGCCCCTGTTTTGTGGGGCACAGAACCTAAATCTGAGTATTCAGTTCTCCCAGCACCTTCAAATAAGTGGGATCCAAGTCATGGCTTGACAAATATATCAACCCCAGAAGCTTATAAATAATTTGAATCAGACTGGTAGCTAATGAAGGCTGTGCAGAATATGAATAATGTGATGGTAATGACTTGCACCAGTTCCAGCTCCATACTGGGAAAGCTAAGGTAAAGAGAATCGCAATAATCCAAACTGGGGGAGACCTGGGCATGACCTACAACTGAGAGGCTAGTTTGAGATAGAAAGCTCTTGGCCATGGGAAGGTTTTGTAGATGGAACTAAGATGACAACTACTGATACTTATTTCTGAAGTGTTACCCTATGATCCAAGATAATGTCCAGATTGCACACTTTCACAAAACAATCCAGCTTATTTCCATCATATAAGATGAAACTAGGGAGCTGAGGTGCAATGGAGTCCCACAAAGTAGCATGATTTGCCATAACCTATGTTTTGTAGGTGTTTAATTTCACTTGATTACATAAAAGCCCAGAATGGTTCATCAGCCAGGGAATACCTACTTGCCATCTCATAAGTGTTATCTGCATAACTATGGTACGTTAGTCCTCTCTTCTTAATAAGAGCTCCAAATGATAGCATATAAACTGCAAACATCAATGAGCCTAACATAGAACCCTGCGATACTCAACATTCCAAAGGACAGGATAAAGATGAACTGAGTTCAGAACAACCTTTACAGAATGGCCAGAGAGACAGAGAGAAGATTCAAAACTACCCAAAGATCATGAAAGAGAGAGACGACAGAAAGCTGCTCACTACTTAGTCAAAAAAGCCATGGACAATGGTATCAAATGTTGCCAATAGATGAAGGACGACTAATACCAAATTGAACCATTGAGTTCTGACCATAAGGAGATCAATAACTACTCAGACAAGAGCAGTGTCTGTTTTATGGTGAGTGTGAAACCCAGGATGAAAAAGGTCTATGAGCTCATTGATTATAATATGGTTCTGAAGCTGCTTACAGATAACCTTTTCAATAACCATTCCCAGGAATGGAAGATTACAGACTGAGTAATAATTCTTCAGAATATTTGGATCTAAAGTAAGTTTCACAAGAGCAGGGATGGCAAAGGCCTTCTTTGAAGCTGAAAGAAAAATCCATGATTTTAAGATCATAACCTGTATTTGAAAAATCATTGAACTCAAAATGCTGAGATTACTAATAACCAGCTTCAACAGACAAAGTTCCAATCTGCAGATTGTTGGTCACATACTTAAGACAGTAAAGAATCTGCCATAATCAAGAATATCAAACACTAGGATAGGAAGGGATTGAAACAAGGCTCATGAGGTCCAGTGGTGGAAGAGAGTATCTGATGGCAACAATCTTGTCAGATAAGACATGATGAATAGGTACACATTCAGAAGAAATTAATGGCCTTAGAATGATAAGATAAGCCAGGCAGCATAGCTCCTCTGACATATGGAAGAGTACAGCTAGTCAATTTGATGCTACATAGATCTCCCTGTATAAATATACTACCTTATCTGTGGATGTCTGCATGATAACTGGTATAATACCCCTCCAAAGCAAGTCTGTCACTCCACAGACCCATCTAAAGTCGCTGATGTTCCAACCTGCACCTTTTTCATCACAGAAGACATACACTGTTGTCAAACAACAGTTCACATCTCCTAACAGGAACAGGGCAAGCACAACTTGGGACAAGAGAATGTAATGCTAAAGACAGAAACTTATTATGGTATCCACCTCAACCAATGCATCAGTAGTCTCAGCACCATCTCCAGGAAGGAACTGAAAGATGGCAGATGAAAAAAGTTCCAGAGTGATATGGTTAGTAGACTGAATCAGACAGGGAGGACTATAATACAAGAAATCTAAACCCAAACAGGCCAGAAAGTGATCACATCAGGAGACAAACTTCACCAACAAGTATAATGCCTTCACATCCAAAAAGAAGACCAAGTCTAAAATGTCACCTAAAGTAGTAGTTTCAGAAGGAATGACTTGAGTAAACCCAATGCCTTTCATTATACCATTAAATTATTGGGCAAGAGCCACTGCCTCATCTCCAACCCAGAGGTTAAACCCATCCAGCAGAGGGAGTTACAGTGAGGCAAAGAGAACAGCTGCCCAGGGAGCAAGGTGTTAGGGGGCATTATCAGGAGATGCCAGTCTATCAGTAATGCAGTACCAGTATTCATTTAGGCCTGACCACAAAAGCAGTTGCCATCAGATCTGCTGTTCCACCACTGGACCTCATGAGCACTTGTTCAATCCCTGTCTATCTTGGTGTTTAATATTCTTGAGTATGGCAGGTTCTTTTCTGCTGTCTTAAGTATGTGACCAACAACTGGCACCGAATGCACATGAGAGTAACCTAATTAGCTGGTCTACAATGACCATCACATTGTTTACACAAAATATGCAAGCATCTGCAAAGTGGGAAAACAAGCAGAGGTAAACAGGGTGAGATGAAAAGCTGCATAGCTATCAATGATGACCTAGTATAATGAAGGAATCAAGACAAGATAATAAAAAACAAAGAGTAAATGTAAACAATATTAAAATTCAGAGAAAATATTACTACACAAACAATACAATTCCTGAGGTTAATAGCTTATAATCAATATAAACCCTAATAACCCTACCTAGCTCTCTTCTCTCTTTATTATTAATCCTCATTCCCTTACCCTTACACTTCTTTTATCTAAGTACTTATCTGTTTTCTTCTAACTTCCACAATAACTTCCTTTGTTTGTCTGTACATTGGTGTTCTAATGTAGACTGACCTATATTGTACTTTAATTTTATACTTTACAGTTTTTAAGTAATATTAGTTCAGTATTTTACATTTATAACTGTATTGAAAGCTTTGTGTAGTCTTTATATAAACATGACTTTTACTATTTTGTATCACTTCTTTTTGTGGAACTTTTCTCCCCAGGCCTCCACTGAAAAAGGGCTATTCCTCAGTTAGACATTCCCAGTTAACAAATGTCAAATAAATAAATAAATGATAAAATCAAAACAATTAATTTGATCATATTTGGTCACTACTAAGAAAAGGTATCTGTTAAATGTAATAACTGGGCTAGATAAATGAAACTTGAGATGGTATTGCATGCCTATTATTGCTTAGTCACTGTAATTTTGTAACCTTCAAAACTTCAAACTGAATTCTTTATCACAACTGCAGTCATATTATTTTTACAGTGTGTGTGTGTGTGTGTGTGTGTGTGTGTGTGTGTGTGTGTGTGTGTGTCTGCTTCAGATAACAAAAGGCCAGCAGGCATTTATTTATGATACCACAACTTTCAAGACTGAGACTAAGCATTAAATGTAAATAAAAATAATGTTGAGGTGATACCTGCTTTTTCTATACAGCTATTTTAGTATCACCTAATGCTAAAGAGTCTTTTCTATAAGGTTATATTTCTGAGATCACCTATAAGTATTTCTTGTTTGTGAGTCGAATATATCAGAAATGAACATCAAGAGTCCTGCCAGTTTCCTAGTTTATTTAATAACCATATTTGCTAAGGCATGTGCTATACGGCAGTGGTGGTGCAGCGGTTAGTGTTGTCACCTCACAGCAAGATTTTCTTTGGTTCAATTCTCAGCTGGAGCGCCTTCTGTGTGGAGTCTGCATGTCCTCCCTGTGGTTGAGTGAGTTTTAAAGAAATGCAGGTAGGTGCGTGTGTGTATGTGTGTGCCTTCTGTGAAGGTTGGGCACTAGGCTGGCAAGTTGACACCGTAAAAAAAACCCACTGCCAATCAATCTGCAGACCGGTGATCCGCTGTGGTGACCCCTAACTGGGAAAAGCCGAAAGGCATTGCTTTTATTTGCTAAGGTATGTGCTCTGTAATTTCTCTTAGACACTGTTTCAATGTTTAAAAGCTGTAAGGCCAAAAGTTTCATCACATATTGTTTTTACTAAAAATGTATCTCTATACTGTATCTTATATTTATTAATCATTAAAATAAAATTGTTATTAGTACTGTAACATGCAACTGTTATCCTACACTAAGGGTAAACTGCCCAAACCTCGAGAACATCTAATACTGGAGTGAATTTCTAATACTTTCTTAGAAAAAGTATGAGTATACAATTAAAATTAAGTGACAATGTTGTTCTGCACCTGCAACTGGTAAATCTTACATAGCATAAGTCTGGCCTGTTGAAATCTGTACTAAAAGGTCAAAGATTCAATGGTTAACCAAGTATTCTTTCAAGTTGATTGCCTAATATGCAAATTCAGTAATCAGTTTTGAAATGATACTTTCGTTTTTTGCAAAAAGTAATTTTAAAGTGAATGAATTTTTAAAGGATTATTAAAAGTAATACTAGCTAACACTTGTATGAGTCATGGCAGAAATAAAATGTTATCTGCTTTCTCTTGTAATGTCAAGAGTGCTATTTCTTATGATGATTGTCACCACATCAGCCAAAAAACAGCTCCCTTGAGCCAAGTCAAAGCAAATTAAGCCATTTCAAAACAAAATTATACCAAAAGGTGAAAGTGGATTGCTAATCCACAAATTAAAATAGTTAGTCAATTATTTTGCAGAGACTTATCTGCACTACTATTAACAATAATGAAAATAAACTGCCAGCTATTTTCTCAGCTGTCTGAGCCACACAAAACCACATAAAGCAGCGCTGTAACAATATTCTCTTCACTGGTACAGCAACATGGCGAGTTAGCTTCAGATGCCCATGAAATCAGCAACCAGGACTCAATAAAAGGACAGCACAGAACATATGAAATGTGGCAACAACAGAAACAAGAGGAACAGCAGGAGACCAGAGCTGATAATGCAACAATTCAGTGGATCAACCCAGTTCAACAGCTAAACAGCTCAGTGGTTCTGAGACCATATAAGGCAATGGAATGCTCAGCAATATTAAAATACTACTACAACAATAGTTTAAAATAAATTCAGTAGTTCTGCATATGAACACATTAACTGCCAATTATTGTGGTTTAGTAGTTTAGCAGTTCAGTTAGTCAATAATGCAGTCATTTACACAAGTTATTGCTTCTGGTTTTAATTTTGTATATTTTATGTGGTCAGTACTGCATTGTTCGCTCACTCCCTATTTGTTTACTGAATGGATGCATCAAGTTGCTGCTCTGGCTATTTCTTGTTAAGTGTGTCAGCATGTCACAATGTATCTACAGATTCTTCCTCCTCTCACATTTTTCATAATACTTTAACATGGGAAAAATATTTTTCCAATATTACATCACAAGGCAAATCGAGGGTGACAGTGAGAGGACGTAGGAGTTTTCCTAGAACTCTCTGAATTTCTACATATTCTAATATGTTAAGGGTGCACTCTTTCCTGTTACCAGGAAATGATTGTAAGTAGTTTTTTGGTCGTTACTAATTTTATGCTTAGATATCAAGGAACACTTGGATAATCAGGCTTCTGAAAATCTAACAAGTTTTAAGCCTAAATACACAGTATATGTCAATAGCTTAGTTGTAACACACTGGAATAATATGACTCAATTACTCTAGCTATAGTTTTGTCTGAGTATACTTTACGACTTCATTTAAAGCAAGCATTTCAGATTTAACATCTGCACAAGTTGCATTTTTTTCATGTGTAGCACAGAACTCACCAATGCAGTCCTTCCTCCACATTTCAAACAAATTGGAATATCACTTACTTTTTTGTTTCACATGAGTTCGAAACATAAAATTCAGTATTACATATTGTATCATTAACAATTAAGTGTTTTACTGAAACTGGTAGTTTGTCAGTGTTCTTCATATGACTTTGCAGTACCCATTTCTTGTGTTGCTAGGCAAAGATCATTTAAATTTGTCTTCTGCTAAAACTTCTAATATTTTCACTTTGCTGTTACTATAAGATTCTAGCCAAAAGCTTTAAAGTATGTTTTAAACCAAACATCTCTGCCCTTACTGGTTTATCTGAATTAAACATACAGTTATAAAATGCTATTGCTTCAGAGCTACAATAACCTTGACCAACATTCTTTCTTAAGCTTGTCCTAGTCAGTGTAATCAGTTCTTTCCCATCCTCATATACTTTTTAAGTGCCTCTCCTGTTAGTTTTGAAGACAAGACATTTTGCCCAGTTTGCTCCATTGCAGTTCTCTTTGGTAGCACAGCACCCAAAGGCTACCAAGTCAGATTCTAGGTAATCTTTCCTGACTATTTTTTCACAGTCAGTACAATCTAGAGTTGACAGATATGTTTGCACCAGCTTTTGGCCAGTCCCCACCTAAGGTTTCATAAATCTTTATAGCAGTTCCTCCATGGTTGGGCCACCAGGAAAAAAACTTCACAACACAGCAATTACACTGCTGTAGAGAGTTAGAGGCTCAAAGTATGATTTGCACTTGACAGAAGATGTTCTGCAAATATCTAAAATATGCCAGATGGCTAGCCAGTTGTCAGCATTTTGCACCAGTGTAAATACAAAGAGACAGGGGAGGAACAAATATATAAAAATCGTATGTTTATTACTGCAGCTGGAACAAAAAGACCCAAACAGAGCAAAGGCTGCATACCTCCACTTCACAGAGTTATGTATAACAGCAATTTTGCAGTACTTCTTCAGTCTCTTACAGCCTTTCAGCTAGCAGGCTGTATTTATAAGTTATAACAAGAAAGAATAAAATAAATAAAATACAGTAAAGCTCAGAAACATAATTTAATAAAATCACATAATAGAAAGTTCTAGGTACCAATTTTTTTATAAAAGTCCATGGCTGCAGGCCTAAGAGACCAGGTCTTAATTCCGTCTCTGCACCAAAGGTACTTCACTAGAAATAACTGTGTCTTGCCTGATTGAGCTGGAATTTCCACACCTCCAGCGTCTTCCTCTTTGCTGCTCCTAAAATGAAAAACTGACTTCCTGATTCCAGCCCTGTAGCCTGCTTCCTTTTTACAGCCTTAATTGGCAATCACAGACTCTTGCTCAGAATATGGGATCTCTTTTAGTTCATTAAATACTCTCTCTGCCTTAATAGACCATTGCATCTTAACTGGAGTTTTCCTTCTTGTGAGACTTGTCAAAGAGCAAGCAGTAGTCATAAACTTTATCAAAACATTCTATACTGCAAAGCTAGGCCAAGAAAGGTCTTCATCTGTCTTATAGTGGAGGAAGCAGGGCACTTTTTACGACCTTTTCTAGTTGTGTTGTTAGCGGCCCTCTTCCTATAAGGTAACAAAAGCACTTGATTTCTCCCAAACTCAGTTTAGTTTTCTTAGCATGTACAGTCATGCTCATCTGCCTTATGTATTCTGACATGACTTGTACTTTAAATAGGTGAGGCTTTCTGTCCATTGAATAAATGATCATGTCATCCTGGGTATGCTGCAGTATTTTATTCATCAGCCTTTAAAGATGGCTGGAGCTCCATAATGGCCAGAGGGTAACACTCTGTACTGACTAGCTTGTCAGGGATTACACAGGTGGCTTTTTCTTTGGTAGAAGGGGAAAGTGGTGCCTACCCATATCTGTTTAACAGGTACAGTGTTGGTAAATATCTGACCATTCTTAGGTTCTCTATCAGCTCATGAGTTCTGGGTATAGGATTCCTATCAAACTTTGAAATGATATTAAGTTTCCTAAAGTTGTTATAGAATCTAAAACATTCATCAGGTTTAAGAACTAGCTGAATTGCTCCACTAATTTGATTCTTCTATAATGTCATACTTGGGCATCTTTTAAACTACTTTGTTTCATTAACTATCCTTATGAGTATGTTAAGTCAGTGTCTAGCCTTCACTTCAGGTGTCATCTCAAAGATATAGTCTATCAGTTTAGATCTACCAGGTATTTCTGAAAATACTCATTTATTTTGCATGGGAAATTCTCTTTTTTCCTGTTTTTGTATTTTTGACAAGGATTCTAGAAACTGTACTTCACATATAGACTTCCTGGTCTCTCTTGTATAAAGTTCAGATTGCAGGCTCACTGCAGAATTATTATCTTTATTGGATGGCTTAAATACATTCATAGGTTAGAGTGGTGCTTTCTCTTTTCTGGTTGTTAAAGTTCACTGCATCCATTCTTTCATTTATCTCAAATAACCCCCTGCCACTTAGCCAGAAATGTATTTGCCATGGAAGGCACTATCAACAGTACCAATTTCATGGGTTAAATTCTCTCTGTTGAGCATTATTATTATAAATGTGCTGAATTCCCTTGTGTCTCTGTATGTACTCTCTTACTATGGACATAATCAATCTATCCTTCAACCTAGCCTAATGTCCTATCACATTTTTAATCAATGCATTTTCTTCTTCACATGTTTCTTTATAAATGTCAAACAGTCTGGTGTAGTGACTGTAGTACAAGACCTCTAATGGTGTAAGCCAGTTTGAGGCTCACAACTACTCTTCCAGCAAATTTTAAGGAATATAACAACTGGTCCCAGGTTTAACCATCTGCTTCAGTAAAGTTCCTTTGCATGGATGTCAGCATTTTATAAAATTCTTTACTAAACTTCCATTTTGCAGTCTGTAGACTGGTGTCTTTAACTGTTTTATTTTAAAACTTTGACATAACTAATGCAGGACCCTTGACAGAGGGATTTAGCCAGTAAGTATCTCTTGAGAGATACATACTCTGGGGAGTAACACTAACAGTTCTTTGGCAATAGCCTTGGCATTGGCTTTGAGTAATGGCATTTCTTGGTATCTGGCAAAATAGACAATTATTACTGGTATATACCCATATCTTTCCATTGGTATATTTTTGTAGGGGTCATAAAATGTCTATCGCAATACACGCAAATGACACTTTTATGATATGCATTGGAATCAAGGAACTTATATACCCATGATGATGTGCAATTTCCTAGAATTCTGGAAAAGAAAGAGGTAATTTCTCCTTATCTTTTACTATGCCAGGCCAGTAAAATCTAGCTAATACTCTTGGCTTTAGTGTTGTCCATTTCTGGGTGAAGTCCTAGCATGTGACTGTGGACTAACTTTATTGCTAGTGTCCTATAACGTCTTGGCAATAGGAAGTGATGCAGAACATCCTGCTGACTAGCTTCTCATAAAATATTGGTTATACTCCTTCTTGTCCTAATTAAAGTAACTTCTCATAGTTCTTTTGAAGTTTATGTTGCTTATCTTTAAGTCAAGTAACTCATGTTTACTTTGTTCAGTAACTGTTGCAAGAAGAAAGATATAGCTTTTTCCCTCTTAAAGACTGACACATCAGCTTCTTGTATCTCAGTTATCTCAGATTCAAAGGACTGAAGGGCCACATGCAGAAGCACACACACACACACACACACACACACACACACACACACACACACACACACACACACACACACAATTCTGAGACATTAATTTGTCAACAGTCATGGTAAATTGACAGGTGAGTCATAGGGCTCTGCTCCCATAACAAAGTCTGAGCTCGCACTGATTAGAGAAAATACGGTAAGTGGTTTAATCCCTCTTTGAAAAAGTTAGTGTACTGCAAATTTTTGAACTGAACATTACATGACAGGTGGCAACCTCAACAGAATCTGTATAAACAATGGCTTACATTAATTTTAATCTTCAAAAATGGAATTTCTGTATTAACAGAAAAGCATGTAGTTTGGAGCAAGCATTCAGCAAAACTGCATACAGTTGTATACCCTGTTTTCCTTCCCACACCTTTGTTTCCTCTATATCACCATGGCACACCTGTACTTTAAAGTATATGTATTTATCCTTGATCTTGTGAAAAAGCAAATGCTACAGTCTCCAGTATAATGAAATAATTTCCCTTATAATGCATGATATATGAAGCAGCACTCATCTCACATACAAAAAAAAAAAATTCAAAATATTACTTTTTTTTCAAATAAAAAATGATTGCTTGGGAATTAATTTTAGAAAACAACTATATAGCAGACAAGTTCAAGGTCAAAGTAATTCCCTCACAAACTAAGTGACAGAAAATTGCTTTAAATAGACAATAAATCATTAGTCAAGTTATTTTATCCCACTATTACTAAAAGCAGTACTTAGCAAATTTATTCCAGAGTTTGTAAAGGCATTCTTATTAATGTTTCACTATTGAGGTGAATTTCTTGGCATCCATGTCTCAAATATGTGATAAGTAGGTTAAGATCCGTGGCATGATCATAATCATCTATACTGTGTATGAGATTAAGGACTTTATAATTCCTTGAAGATCTATGTTAATATGGGAAGTAATAGGTTGTGTTATATTAGCAAGGGTAAATCCAGTGTACTGGAGGAGATTTAACGCCAAAGGGTAAATCCAGTGTACTGGAGGAGATTTAACGCCAAAGGGTAAATCCAGTGTACTGGAGGAGATTTAACGCCAAAGGGTAAATCCAGTGTACAGGAGGAGATTTAATGCCAAAGGGTAAATACAGTGTACAGGAGGACATTTAATGCCAAAGGGTAAATACAGTGTACAGGAGGAGATTTAATGCCAAAGGGTAAATACAGTGTACAGGAGGAGATTTAACGCCAAAGGGTAAATCCAATGTACTGTAGGAGATTTAATGCCAAAGGGTAAATCCAGTGTACAGGAGGAGATTTAACGCCAAAGGGTAAATACAGTGTACTGGAGGAGATTTAACGCCAAAGGGTAAATACAGTGTACTGGAGGAGATTTAACGCCAAAGGGTAAATACAGTGTACTGGAGGAGATTTAATGCCAAAGGGTAAATACAGTGTACTGGAGGAGATTTAATGCCAAAGGGTAAATACAGTGTATAGGAGGAGATTTAATGCCAAAGGGTAAACACAGTGTACTGGAGGAGATTTGATGCCAAAGGGTAAATACAGTGTATAGGAGGAGATTTAATGCCAAAGGGTAAATCCAGTACAGGAGGAGATTTAACACCAAATGGTAAATCCAGTGCACAGGAGAAGATTTAATGCCAAAGGGTAAATCCAATGTACAGAAGGAGATTTAACATCAAAGATTTGCAGACATATATGTTTATGGAGAATAATGGATGTGTCTTGTTGCAGTTGGTTTACTGACATAGTCCCACCAACAGAAAATTTCTTTGTACAGGTTGCTTCACTATGAAGCAAAATGTCCAAATTTAAATCAATATTCTGACCCAACTAAAATTATTTTGTTGTAGGCTCCAAATGAATCTTGTTCACACCCAAAGGCATATCCACAATACAGTCTCTCTAAAGCTTCCTACTGTAGCCAGTTAGAGATATTCTTCTTTGTTGGGAATTATTTTTCAGGTATAAGGGCCCCACTCCTGAATGAGGCACAATGACAACATCCAGTCAAACTCCAGTCTAGGCCAATGAGACTCCCCCTCAACTTTACTATGGTTTAGAAAAGCCCATCTTTGTATAATAACAAATCATATAATTGGTTGGTCTTGTAAATCGCTGACTTAACCCAACATGCATGCTTTAAAACCTCACTTACTTTAAAAATAGCCTTTTTTTCAATAGTTATTTATTGTTTTATTTTGGATTCATTTACTGAGGTAGTGCACTGATGTCAGTGAACTGATTGCTGCACAGCCCAGGTGAATATATCACAATGAAGACAGATACAGGAGAAGAAATTATATACAAAAAATACAAATAATTGAGTGAAAGACAAGCACAAAACAGGCGGACACAGTTAGAGGATACATTGATATACAGTACTGTGATAGCAGTAGAATTAATCCCCCCTACAAAAAGGAAAAAGGGGGGTTGGGGGCATAATGTGAAACAGACGTCAGCAGAGGTGGCAAGATGGCATTGTAGGAGGAGAAATGGTGATAAGGAAGGGAAGCTAGTGTGATTTATGTTTAAATAATTTGTTTTTATGTCTGAAATATATAACTTATGTTTATGCAGTTTATATTTACATCCCAGCCAAATTCAACACCCCAAAATTATATACATGTATCTATATATCTATATCTATATCAATATCTATATCTATCATTTTATCTGTTTGTTTATCTATCTGTTCCAACTCCTCCAAGATCAACTTGGAGCAAAGTGTGAAGATGAGGCAAATGTTAAACTTGCCTGGTTGCTCTTCTCTGGCCATCATGACAAGTCACCAGCAATCTTTTCTGTTCGATATTTTGAGCGTCACTCAAGTCTGTGGCAACAAACAGTAAGGAATGAAGTGAACAGTGATTTCAGACTCAGAGGACTGACGGGCCACATGAAGAGGAAACCACCATGCAGAAGCAGACACACACACACACACACACACACACACACACACACACACACACAATTTTGAGTAATTAATTTGTCGACCTTCATAGGTGAGTCAAATAGCTCTGCCCCCATACTTTACATAACAAAGTCTGAGCTCTCACTGATTAGAGGAAATAGGGTAAGTGGTTTAATCCCCCTTTGAAAAAGTCGGTGTACTGTGACTTACATGCTGTGTACTTGCCTGTAAATAGTATAGCTATTCATTAAGTGTTGTTTGCATAGTTTTACTATTACTTGAGACTAAATTATATTTAATCTGTTAATATATTTATATTATTTTGAAAATGTTGTTTATATGTTTTCAACTGGCAAAATTAATAAGAAAATTGAGGAAAGTCAAATGCATGTTACAACTGCCTGCAGTTTACATCTAAAAACATCTCGACCAATGTGTCTTTTACATCAGCTGCTTCTGAAATTCAACCTATTGTATTATAATATCAATGAAAAATGAAAGTATAACCTTAACCATAAAGCAATGTCACAGTACTGAATACTTTGCCAGACTGCACAAAAAGATGATTTGTGAGATAAACTTTGAACAATTAATACACATTTCAAATTAAAACATTTTGCAATGACCCAAATTTATTTAAATATTATGTTGGATCTAATGCCACTGAATTTTGACTTTCAGTACCACTAATAAATCCATTTAACAGAATCAGTAGTAGGTTTAGACTATTACCAATGTCATTTAAATAGGAACAAGTCTGTAATTCATTTGGGCAATACACAAAAGGATCTGCATTAAAGGGTTTGATATTTGCCATGTAGGTGTGCTAAGGTGCATTGCTAATGTCCTTAAATCTCTGAAAAAGTGCATTAAGACCTGAAATGTGCCTTAATTTTCTTTTAAAAGTAGATGTTAGCATTTTTTTAAAGAACAAAAATTATCCTGAAAACATAGTCATACATACAGGAGATCCCTTTCAGGCAATGAAATGATGAACATAATTTTTTTTTTCTATTTTATAATACTTTTATAATAGCATGGAGTCCTCTTCTCAGAAATAGCAGCTGCTATCAGGAATGGAAGTAGTAGTTGAATGAATGTGTTAACAGTCAATGCAGCTATTTCCAAACAAAATATGTCGTCACATTTCGTATAAGAATAGTGACTTTTTATGCATTATAGTGAGCAGTCAGCCATTAAAGTAACAAATGCATTTAGAAGCATGGCCTGTACTACTAACTGAGATTCTGTGCTATATCTACTGCATACTTACAAATCCAGTGCAGATAGGTACATTAAGCCAACAGATTGAAAGTACGTTTGTATGCAGATTTGCTGTGGGTCTCTTTGGTGGGATTCAGTACAGCATATATGCTGCTGCTATCAAAATCTCTTAAACAAAATCACATACAGACATGCTCATACACATGCGCACACACACACACACACACACACACACACACACACACACGCACACACACACACACACACACAGTCACTCAGTCATGCTTACACAGATTTACAATCACACTTGTGCAGACACATACAACACACACACACACACACACACACACACACACACAGTCACTCAGTCATGCTTACACAGATTTACAATCACACTTGTGCAGACACATACAACACACACACACACACACACACACACACACACACACACACACACACACACACGCACATATTTCAGTCCCTGTTCATTTTATGATCAGCACTATTTCAAACTTCCTTGTCCTCAAGTATTTGACAAAATATGTAACAGGTATTCTGGTTACTGGTCACTCTGAATTTCTTATATTCTCTGTCCTGATAATAAATTCAATACATGCTTATCTGGTAGTCTAGGGTACTTACTGCCCTGGGAATTCTCCTGCAAAGCAAAATAAGACACTTTGTAACAGTCAAGCATTACTATTCTATTAGGCCCCTATCTTCCCTGAAAAGTTAATAATTATATCAATAGTAATTCTAACTTGTATCCCTTTATCTGCCATCTTCCACAATTATTCAGGATGGTGCATTGAGCACTCAGCCAATCAGCCACTCCAGCAGGTGGCCACAGGGGTTTCTGGTAGGTTGTGCTGTTCTTCAGCATCTTCATTTGGTCACTGCTTTAATTTTATATTATCATTTTGCCAAATTCAACTTTTATTCAGGACACTACAGACCTACATGCCAGCCTGGACAAGCAAACTTCAGATTAACCTATATCATGTTTAAGTTGAAGCATGGTACAATAGCATGGTACAACTTAAAAACAAATAAAATATACAAAATATGCAGCCAATGGCAAATCATAAAGTATGTGAAATGCTGCCACAACGTTTAGGTTTCAGAAAGCAAAGTTCTTTAAAAAAAGGCCTTAATAAGCAGCAACATTTTTCAGCAATTTCCTGAAGTTGTTCATGGGTGGGGGCACTGCTGATAAAGCTGGCAAGGTACTGGGTTTAAAGTCCAAGCAACAAAAAACACCAGTAAAATGTAAAAAATGATCCAGGCACCTCTAGGTTCACACTCCTTTATTATGAAACTAAAAATTAATTGCTCACACTCCTTACTTTTTAGTTTCATAATAAAGGAGTGTGGAAATGGAGGTGCCTTGATCATTTTTTTACAAGGTACTAAGTATGACAAGAACAACCTCGGTGGTGGTGCTGCGGTATCATTGTCGCCTCACAGTAAGACGCTGTCCGGTTTGACTCTCAGCTAGAGCGTCTTCTGCGTGGAGACATGCGTGAATGGGCTTACCTTCGTTGAAGGTTGTGCATCAGAGCTGGCAACTCGGTATGTAAAAATCAACTGCCAATCATTAGCAGACAGGAGTTCCGCTGTGGCGACCCCTAACCAGGAAAAGCTGAAAGACACAACAACAACTAAGTATGACAAGAACAAAGCCTAGTAAGAATGATAATGCATGCTAAAACAGTTGTAGCACATACTGAAAACATCTACAAGTTCCTTGTCAGCAAAGCAACCACCCTGGCAAAGGACAACTACAAAGTCTTCATTAATTATGTTAGAAACCTTAGAAACAATGCATAAAACAATATCTCCCACAAACAGTTCTTTAAAGTACTATTCACGGACAGTAACACTGCTTCTGTGGGACCAAATAACAATACAGGGCTGCTTACTGGACAGTCTGAAACAGCAACTGTAAAGCCTCCTACAGCCTTCAAACAGGTTTTATGCCAAGTGAATGGAGTACAGCAGTTGTCATTCTCTTGCACAAAGTTGGTTGACAATGGACTCAGAAACTGTAGACCGATAAGTCTGACCAGCCTCATCTGTAAGGTTATAGAAAGGATCATTATGTGGAATTAATAAATTAAGACATAGGTAACCTACAAACTCTTGACCCGAGCCAGTTTGGATTTGTCAAGGGTATATCCTATGTTCTTGCCTAGTTGTCACACTGCATATCCAGACCTCACAAAGGCATTCAACACCATCTCACACTTTGGTATCCCAGCAAAATGGTAATCCCTATGTAATCCACTGGATAGCAAACTGTTTCTCAAATAGAATCCAGGAAATTAGGGTGGGCTATGCTACCTCCTACAAAAGAAACTGTCACTGCATGATTCAGTCCTTGGATTAATCCTCTTTGGCATTTACTTCTCAGAGGTTAAAGCTACTGTTAAGGGTTTACGGTTGACCGAGTTTGAAGAGGACTAAAAACTTGATGCCATCTTAAACTCCCCAGAGGACACCAAGAGCCTTCAAGAGAACATTTTACAAAGCAGAGGCTGATGTTAAAACCATGGACTAAAACTAAATGTCAGGGAATGTATAATAATATCCTCTGACGAGCAAAAAATCCCTTATACCTATCACATTGATAACACAGCCCTAAAAATTGATCCAGTAGTTGGGGACCTGGGAATCTATGTAGACAATGAATGTCCTTTGATCACTATGTATCCACTATTATAAGAAACTTCTTTTCCAATGCACAGCTTATTACTAAGAGTACGGTGCCCAATCCAGGGATGTGATCATTCTACTGCACTCATCAGGCTGATCATTGTGTATAAAGCTCCCTTCAGTATGTACCTGTCCAAACATCTGACAAAATTTGAATGCCTCCAGTGCTTACAGCTCTTACTAAGAAAATCAAGGACCTAAATCATGATAACTATGCAGACTATCTCAAAGCCTGCCCCTCTTTTCAGTGCCATACAGGCTACTGAGAGGTGAGCTTTGTCTTATGTGCAGAGCCTTAGCAGACCCTATATTGTCAGACCTACTGCACATTCACAATTCCAATGGGGGCATAAACACCTGCTCAATATATTTGAGATTGTTTTTTAACATAAACAGAACATTTTGGAAGAATAGGTATTTATTAAAGGAATGCCACTTCTTTGGAATCACCTTCCGCTCTATATAAAACAAAGTACTTCTCTGACATGCAAATGTAATCTGGAAGAATGCATGGGTAACTGCAAATTCATTCTTGGTTTAGCACTCTGTTACCTCATGGATAGGTGTAGCATCATTTTTCTACTTATTTCTGGGTTATTTGTACTTAAAATATAAGGGATAAAAAATGTTCTGAGAATATACGGATAGGCTTCTGAAGAGTCTCAAAGATCAACAATTTAGCGAGTACCTGTGAATCAATGAACTTATAAAGCAGAAAGACTAAGATGGTCAGTGTGGCACTAACAACTCTTTCAGACAAGAGACACCAATGTCCTGTAGTGCAAGGTATGTAAATGTTAATACCTTACATATATATTTTAGTACAGCGCACAGCCAATGCAGATTTGGAAGCACAAGGGTTATATGAATGTATCTAGAAGTAGCAATTAATAAGTGGGGTGTAAAGTTCTACGCAAATTGAAGACACTTGAGATCCACATTAGGAAGCCCTAAGTAGACAGCATAATTGTAATCCAGCTCTGGGGGAAATCAAAGCATGAATGACCATCACAAGGTTATTTGATGGAATAAAGGCACATCATTCAGGAAATGCTCCTGAGATGATAATATAAAGGTAAAATAAAACCATTACCTGGTCTCTAAATGGCAAACTTTGACACTCCCAGATCTCACACCCTGGACATACATTCCAGGCTATGTACACATAAACTGTGATGATGCCAGCAGCTCTGGAGGGCCTGAAGGTTGCAGTGAGTTTCAGTTATTCCTCATCTGATCAGTGACAGTGGACAGACTCCTGTGAGAGAATGAAGAGCTGCCAATCATTCCGAAGGTAGCAGATACATAGCCACGTATCATCTACATTGCAGTGATAGGTCAAACCCCAGTTTTTAAATGCTGTTACTAAGCAACAGCATATACATCAAAAGAAATAATATCACAGCATAGAGTCCTACAAACCCCACATTACAGAAACAAACTGAAGGAGGAACTAATCCACAAGGTAGCCCAATGAATGGATCCAGTATGCAAGAGGTGAATAATTTGAGGACTGTAGCATAAGGACCTCAGTGGGCAGTGAGCAGTCTAGCAGCATACCATGGTACAGCACCATGCTGGAGCAGGAAGAGAAAGACAGACCACACAGAAGAACAATACCAATCCCTGACTATCATCATTTACCACCATAAGGGAAGAAATCCTACTATGATGACTCCTGAGTTGTAAGGAAACATTGGATTCTTAAAAAAAAATCAGGCTGTATATAAACTGCATCCTTGATAAACAATAAGTGCAAAATTTAAACAATTGCTACAGCTGAGCTGCAAAGTATTTTAGTTTATTATACTTTAAAGTAAAACACTTTTATCATTAACCGGCTTCTTCAAATTGTGAACATATTGCACAATAAAGTATTAAGTACTAAATAATCATGTGCTCTGACAAGAGCTGATGACGATAAAATAAATGCTTGTCACATTTTAAATGAAAATGTGAATATTAAAATTATAATTATATATACATATTAACAAGTGTCGCTGCTTCTACCTCATATTCTTTACTGATCATAGAGGTAAGTAGATCTAAACTTGCCTCAGATAGTCTTTACATTTTATAATATCTTTATTATTTCCACTTCTTACAACCTGTACTGTAAATTCAGTCACTAAAGAAATATGTCTTAAAAGAGTTAACACATTTTTCAGTGCCTGCTCAATGCATTACTTATATTATTAGATTTGATGGCATATTCATGTTCATAAATTCTGGTCTGTAGGTGACTTGTTATCTCGCTTACATTAAATGCAGGAAAAGTTTGACAAACAGCTACATATATCATATGTCTGAATATAGTTATTTATTTAACATTTGTTTACTGGGAAAGTCTAACTTGGAATGAAGCCAATTTTCAGTGGAGACCTGGGAAGAAACACTCCAGATGCATGTCTTTGAAATGTGGGAGGAAAACGGAGCACCCAGACAAATTCAGGGAGGGCATACAGACTCCACAGAGAAGGTACTCCAGCCAAGAATCGGACCAGAGAACCTCTAACTGTGAGGTGACAATGCTACCACTGCACCATTGTGGCTTTATATAATTAAAGGTTTTTGTAACATTCTGCTGGTGTCCCGTAAAGATCTAATAATGTAAATAATGCACTGAATCAGAAGTTTAAAATCTGTATCTCTTTTAAAAGTGATTTACAACATATAAAATATTTGTAGTGTAGGTTAGATGCTGATTACACTCCTGACATCAATAAAATTGTACATTTTAAAGCAAGATGGACTCTTGCAAGTCCTGGCGGGCAACCAGAGTTTTCTGCAATGGATGCCTGATGTGCATGCCTCCTTATAATCATGTTATGCAGCATGCACCATGCTACAAACAGCTTGCATGCTGTGACAGTGGGGTATTGTAGGACACCCCACAATGTACCTATACATCAGAAATGTCCCCTTGATCTATCTAGATATCACAAGTGTCCTTTTAGTAGACTGAACACATGTTCTGTAATGTTCTTTATTTATATGAAGGTGGTATGAGGCTGAATTTTGGTGATGCTACGTGGATTCATTACAGATGTCATCAACCAGGGCTCCATTGTGTATCCTGCATCACCTGAAACACAATAGGAATATATAGCGTGGGTGGGGCGTGCTCACTGTCCTTGGCTGTATATTAATCAGATTATTATTGCAGTGACTACACTTACTGACTAAATGGCCCTGGGTTCACAGGTTCATAGGAGATTACTAGGCTCCCTGCTTAAGAACCCTTACAAGCCTAGCCAGTATAACCCGATTTTACCCAATATATGGACTCTAGGGCAAAAGAATGGCATGGATTTGTGCCTATGCTTTGAGTATCTTACAAACTGCTCCTGTCCTTAAGGGACATATGCACTACCCCAGGTGTGAATTTGTGATTCCCCATCCATCCATTGATCCAAATTGCATTTGAAGAAGGTCAGGGAAGGGCTCTGACTGATGTGAATTGGAAGCAGGTTCCAAAGACGGGGCTATCTTTGAGACACGTCTGCTCTCCAGCATGTTTTGTTTGAGTCGCTGACTAAGTTTACATTCCTAGATCAGGTGACCCTTGTGCTGTTTGACTTGCAGATATGTAGCAGCTCTATCAGAGATGGATTTGTGAGTGCCTAGTAGGTCAGGCATAGATCACCCCTTATTAGTTGGTAGGAGACAAAGTAAAGGGATAGGGCTTTGTCTATCTGCAAAGGACATGTTGTTTACACCCTGTAATTTTCTTTGTAAGGAACCTCTGAGGTCACTCTAGCTGCTGTAAGTGCCTAGACATGTAAATGCCAAATAGTGCATTGTAACTCAATTATTGGTCTAATGAAGGCTGAGTACAGCAGGACTATAATTTACTTGGATCTAAATGCTATACTTTTACTTATATGTTGTGGCACATAGAAGAACTTCCACACCTTTGTTGACATATGGCAGTCAAAAGTCAGGCTACTTTCCATCTGTGCACCTAGATTTCTCTCCTCTTTGCCTACTTTTAGGGGTATGCTTTTGATGTTGTAATTTGCAGGGATATTTGACTTCCTAAAGGGTGCATTTTTTTCGCATTTAGTTTTAAGCCATATTTCTGCTACCAATCATTTGTCTGATCTTGACCCTCCTGAAGGATATCTACCTCAATGTGGGATTTAGTGAGTGCCCCCAGCTCGCATTCATTGGCAAACTTTGTCATCCAGAAACCTTCCACATTAACCTTGACTTTAGAGACATCCAAGCACTGAGCCCTATGTCATACCATTACTAACTAGCCTCTTGTTGGATTTGGAATTCATCTACTTCAACCAGATATGTCCTGTCCACGAGCCAACTGATTATCTATCTTGTGACATAGAGATTTATGCCCAGTTTTGTGAGTTTATTTATAATACCTGAGTGGGGATTTGTGTCAAATACCTTGGCTAGGTTGAGACAGGCGGTATGTACTGTTTTGCCCTCATCTATGGCCTTAGTGACTTTCTCAAAGAAATCCACCAGATTCAGTAGGCATGACTTGCCTTGACAATGCCAAATTAGATTGATTCCAGTGTTTGTAGGTTTCCTATGTCATTATTTATCAGGTCCATAATTATTCTTTCCATGACCTTACATATAAGATTAGTCAAACTTATGGGCCTGTAATTTCCCGGGTGAGTAGATGGTCCCTCTTTATACAGAGGGAAGACTGTTTCTGTTTTCCACTCTATCAGGACAAAGCCAGTCTGGAGGCCGTGGTTAAATAAAGATCATAATGGGTCTCATAAGTCCTGATTTAAGCTGTTTAAGAAGCAGCCTGGTATATTATTAGGCCCCACTGAAGCCATGTTTTTAGCTTTAGAGAGCGCAGTGGCAACCTGTCCTTTTGGGAATAATTTGTGGTGGAGTGCTAGAGGGAATTTCTTGGGGAAGAACTTGGGGTGATGGGGAGGTAAAATTTGAGCAGAATTTGTCAACCAGAAGATTGATTATATCTTCTGACTGAGTACAGGTGATGCCATCTACAACTAATTTCACACATTTTTGGATGTTGCCCTTAAGATTGTGGATATAACTGAAAAATGCCTTATGGTTCTTCTTAGTTTTGGAGGGTATTTTTACCTCAAAGTCTGCTTTCAGATTCTTGAATCCCTGGTTCACCTGTTTAGAGTAATGAGGGACTTTTTGCTCTGTTGTGCACATTCCCTCTTACTTCACAAAAGGATTTTCTATCTTTCTGTTGTGCTACCTATTAATACTAGGGGTCCACAAGGGTAGCTTGCTTTTGCAGTTTGACATGGGCTTATATCAGTCTACTACTGTTATTTCTATGCAGTTGATTAAATGGTTGCACAAGGCTTTTGTGTACACCTCTGTGTAGGTTAATTTGTTTTCTGGAATTGGGGGAGCTTGGGAACTAGCTATACTGTCCCTTAGTAGAGTCAAATTTACCTTGGAAAAATTCTTAAAGATTTTGGAGTTAGGTGGGAAAACTAGTTTTACAATTATTTCAAGGGAGGCTACTTTGTGATTTGAAAAAAGTCCACTGAAATTCTCTGAGTGGGAATTGAACCTGGGCAGTGGTCGTGACAGAGCCAAATCCTACTCACTAGAGAACGAGTGGTTTTTTTAATGTGCAGAAATGAGTGATGCAGATGACTTGGATATTAGATGTGTGAGTTATGGGCACTGCACGCAGGTTATGAATCTGTGTGCACTGCATACTACCTGACAGTTGATAGAATGATAGCCTTTCCTATTGGCATAGTACTATTTCTGGATACCAGGTGGGCCATTACTGCAACATGTGTGTCATGCATTGCACCCAGTACTTCAAGGAATATTGTTGAGTACAAGCATGGGGCATTTCTCTCTCCCTTAGTTTACTGAGGAAGAAACTGAGTATTCTACAGGTTAAGTCTGTGATATACTCTGTGTCCTCTGTTTGTTTCTAAAAGGTGTCTGTAACTAGTATAGTCTGAACTACACCTACCTTAGGATTCAATAGTGTGGGAAATTCACACATTCATCCTTATCCAGCTTGTGAATGACACATGTCGGCCTACACTCTAAATGGTTGTTCTAAGGGCAGATGGTTGATAATATGCTGCATCATCATTCGTGATGCCGGCTTCCCATTCTACACTCCCAATGGGGAGAGAGAGTGGCACTCATAGAAAGTAAAACAATGCTTCACAAAGGCTTCTGCTGCTTCCAGCATCTTTGCTTATTATACTTCAACAACTTCCTGCATGCTGTTTGCTCACACAGTGACATGTGACTTACTACATGCCTCCCATGCATCACATCTATGAATCATGAATTAGTTTCACAGCCACATGTTTGCATCTGATTAGCACTCATTAGACTTACACCGTCATTTGCATGTCATATGATCAGTTGGATACACCTATTCCTACACAGTCCTTCTCTCTGCTGTATAGCACTAGCTGGTATTGTGAATGTATGTAGCCACTTCCTGTGCAGTTGTACATTGCACTTCACAACATATGTGTGAATCCTGGACTCTGAGGTGAAGTCAGACATATATAACACACAATAGCTTAAATAAATGGTAACAGTTATAGCTGTCCCAGGAGTCCCTGTTTTACACACAAATGAATTAATAATGACATGAGTGTATGGTATACAAATGTATGAATACAGAGTAACTGATGTTAGTGTGCAGCACCTTAGTCGTACCCTCTCCACCATTTGAAGCAATTGATAAAGAAAATCTGGATTATTATCACAAGGGGAATACACACATGACCCTGAGATTTTACCATCACCAAGATTATTGAATTAGAAACAACTGTCTTCATGATTATTGCTTAGAAAGTAATCCAAAAGTAATAACTGCATAAGAAAATGTGTACATGATCTTACTTTGGTTCATAGTGCATTTGAGTTACAAAGGGGAAAAAAAAGTCTACTGACAAATTTTAGATAAAAACAATGTCATGGAGCCATAAAATCTGAACCAGCAAGATGTTCTACCTTTGTAAAGGTCTGTTCTACCAACGTGAGATGTGCAGGTAATAAGAAAGATGAGTTAGAGCTAATTATAAACCAAAATAATGTGGGAGCATAGTGATCACACAAGTGTGGGATACTTCTGACATACAATTTCCTCATTCCATGAAACACACATGTATGTGTTTTGGGTGAAAGATGATGGATGCATATCTCTCAATTGTCATTGATTGTCAGGTAGAGCCCTGATTTTGACCTAATTTTAGCCCAGGCCTAATTAATCCTTCCTAAAACTGGTGACTTTTGGAGAAAAAGTGGTACATTACAGTTAATAAACAACAACAGTGATTAAAGTTATAGATTTCTTTTTCTACAGACAATATATATTAATTCACGAGTCTTATTCTGTTAGTGCTTTAGGTTACTAGTACAAATATTTTAAAAAGTGTCCCTGATTCTTTGAGATTCGTCCCTGATTCATTAAGAGCTATAAGTTTATAGGTTCATAGATGCATAGGTATATAATTGGCTAATGACTACCAGGACCTTTATAAGTCTAGCCATGCAATCCAATTCAGGTGTGCCCCTGTGTTTTGTGGGTGTTTATTAGGAGGGGTGCATTAGTTAGGAAATTTCTAAAAGTTATGTGGGGAGGGATTGTTAGTTTGGGAATTACTGTCTGCCTCTATCTATCAGAGACATGGGGCTCGATGCAAGATGAATTTCTGATTTCTCATCTATTGGTTGTTATACTTATATAGGGTTAGGGATGGACTCTGCCTAACACAGATAGAGTAGCCTGTTCCAGAGCATGGGGATCCTCTGAGACATATATCTGTCTCGCTAACATGTTTTATTTATGTCACAAGCAAAATTTAAATCTTTGGATCTAGTGGTTCTGATGCTGGTCATTTTGAGAATGTGCCAAAGGTCCTTCAGGGATCTATCTGAGGATGCCTTGTATGCCAAGCACAGATCACCTCTCAGTAGCCTGTAGCAGACTGAGTATAGAGATAAGACTTTAAGGTGATCCATATAGGGCAATGTGTTTGCACCCTGGATTATCCTGGTAATGAAATAAGGATAAAATGACAGTAGTGAAATAAACCAAAGCTGAAACCCAGACACAAAATTAGTGTTTTCCTTCTTTAATCTTTTTTAGAACTTCTTCAGAAAATCTGCTCCTGGTAGTGAACTTTTGTGAGTGTTCCAACTGCTGCATATGTCTGGCAAGGTACATTCTGAAGGGGACATTATACTCAATGATGGGCCTGATAACGGCTGTTCAATAAGCATGTCAACTATATCTGAGTGGACTATTGTATCACATGCCTTAGACAGATCTCGGTAGGCGGTACGCACAATTTTCCCTGTATCCATTGCCTTGGAGACCTTCTCAAAAAAGTTCGCCAGATTTAGTAGGCATGACCTCCCTTGACATAGCCAAACTGGGTTGGGTCTAATGTCTGAAGGTTGTCTATGCCTTTATTGATCATTTTGATGATAATTCATTCCATGGAATGCATATTAGACTAGTCAGACTATAGTTGTTGGGGCTGGTTGATGGTCCACCCTTGTGAAGTGGGATAACTGTTGTAGTCCTCCATTCTCATGACAAAGCTTGTTTTGAGGCTATAGTTAAAAAGTGACTCAAGTGTTCCTAACAGATCATGTTTGAATTTATTTACGGGGCATCCCAGGATATTGTTGAGGACCATTGAGGCTGTAGTTTTGGCTTTAGCAAATGCCACCAGGAATTGCTCCCTGTTAATAGTTGTGGGAGTTATGCTAGTAGGTATTTCATGGGGGAAGGCAGCAGGGAGAGGGGATGAAGTCTAAGCTAAATGTGTCAGCCAGAAAATTCTCTATGTCATTTTTCTAATTGATGGTAGCACCACTGACCACCAGTTCAGTACACTGATGTCTGCTGCCCTAGAGGTTTTGGACATGGCTATAGAAGGTCTTGCAGTTGTTTTTAGCCTCTGATGATCTCTTGATGTTGTACTTGACCAGTTGAACTTAATTAGCCCTCTTAGTTTCCTGTTTATTTTATTTACACAGCCCCTATCAATCTGTGAGTTGCTCTTCCTGATTTCAGCCATGACTTTTTTGTTTTGTTATATGTTCTATTAAGTTTGAATTTCATCAGTATGGTTTGTTTTTAAAGTTTATTTTGGGTTTACTTCTAGAAGGTACAGCAACCTCTATATGGCAATTTATATGGTTCTACAGGGTTTTTGTGAACAATTACATACAGGTTGTTGTGAACTCGGGGTTGGGAGGCACATTGAATGTTAACAAACTATTGATTAGTCAAATGTAGTTTGCTTTGGAATAGTTCCTATCCATCACTAGGTTTGCTGCGGTTTCAAGTTGATTTTTATTTTGAAGGAGACATCTTTGTGGTCCAACCTCACCAGTGAGAATGTGACATGGGGGGGTGGAGGAGTCTCCCACATTGGTGAGTACCAGGACCAATATGTTTAAACCTCTGTTGGATGTGAACACTATCTGTTCAATTGTATTTGTGTTAATAAAGTCCAAAAATAATTGTCCCTGCAGGTCTGAGGCAAGTCTGAGGCAGAGTATGTTTCCCAGCCTATAAAGGGGTAGTTAAAATCTCCCATGAATTGAGTATTTGGTTCAATGGTGAGTGTCTCCAGTAGGTCTAGGTTTGAAATATTGGATCCTAGGTACACTGGGGGTGACTTGCAGCTTGCTAGGATATGGTATGGGACTTAATCTATGGTGATTTGCATTTGGATAAATTCCAGGACATCACCATTTTTAACCAACCCACATTCACGCTTGTTGCTAATGCTGATTGAGACTCCTCCACCTTGTGTCCCTTTATGTGCAGCTTCTCTCCCTCCATCTCTAAGAATTTCTGAGAACTCTGAACACTTCAAAACCCAGCTGCATTCTTACCTCTCCCAAAAATGGAAATGCAATTGCACTCCACCTACCTAACCTGCTTAATGCATAAATACTTTATAACTCACAGAGTTTGTTCTTCCTTACACACTATTAATTAACCCTATGTACTGCCTTCATGCTAATGCTACCTCTATACCACTCTCAGAGGATTTAAACCTCTGTATTAATTTAACTCATGCTAATATTCATGCATAAAGAACTCATCCATTCTAATGTTACTTCTATATCATTCTCAGATGATTTAAACTTTGTATTAATTTAACCTTGTACTACTGTTCTCAACCACTAAACATGTAAATATGCTTTACATCCTTCTCCAAGCTGCTGTTTACCTTTTGTTTAGTTTTTGCTATTTTGTATGTAAAATTTGCTTAATTTGTTTCTGCTTCCACTATGTATTATACTTCATATTATGGAGCTTGTACTATGTATTATTGGAGCTTTTCTCCCCAGGCCTCCACTGAAAATGGGCTCTTTGAGCCCAGTGGACCTCCCCAGTCATCAAACTGGAAATAAATAAATAAATAATGGTCAAAATGTGTGGAAGGCACTAAAGTACTTTCTGGGGATTTAAATCATGTCTTAGTAACAACACAGATGACTATATTCTCCACAGTAAGGAGAGCTTGTAGGGTATGGAGTTTCTTGTTTAGGTTCCTAGCATTCAGCAGTAAAACCTTTAGATTTTTGGGGGTTTTATTTGCTATGTTGGTAAGTTTGTTAATTTGGTATTGCCTAAAACAGGCTCTAAGGGTGTGGATAAAGTTTTAGCCAGTATTCAGATGGCTAGGGGAGATGAGTACAGAACATCCTTTGCAAAGCAATGTGGTTTATTGACCATATCCTCCCATGCTGACACATACTGAATCCCCCTGGAAAGACACCAGAAACAATTCTAATTATTGAAGTCAACCATCTTTTTTTCATACTGTGGAATCATCCTTGGTGAAGGTAGAATGCTGCTCAGTGCAAGGCACTACCTGCATGAAACACATATTCAAAGAGATCAACAATGTTTCTCTTCATATAGTTCAGGGAAGTACATCTCAGGTCATTAATTCCCACATGGACTACAATAGAATCATACTGGTATCTGTGGTGATTTGACTGCTTGGGTAACTTGCCAGATCCTGGCTCCAGATAAGCAGCTGTTATCTTCATCTTGTTCAGTCTGTTGAGTGGGGCATCTGTGAGTTATATAATAGTGTCCCCTATGACAAGTGTCCTGGGTAATGTGTTTGCTCAACTTATGTGCTTTGCTGTTAAGGTGCCACTGGGTGTAAGTGCATGTACGGTGTGTGGTGTTGCTTTTGGGGAGTGCTTTAGCTACAGATAGATGTGTCCTTTGTGTCCTTCTCATATATATAGGTCTCCTTCTAAATTTCAAAGTTTTAAAACTTCTAATTTCTTATGGTGGAGACCATAAGATCAAAGTTTTGAAACTTTGAACTGTTTAAATGGAGAATACCGTATGGCACGGAATGGTATATTTACCATTTTCCTAGCTGTAGTGCAATCTTGTGGTTGGTATATTTAATTAGCAGGGAGTATGGGAGTGCAGGGGGAGGGCTTGTCCACCTGCAAAAACATAAAAAAAAAGATTTTTTTGTTTTTATTTTTTTTTATTTAAATTTTGAAGTTTCAAAACGTTGGTCTCCACCATGAGAAATTTGAGATTTTGAATTTGGAAGCCACAGAAAAGCGCTCATTCTTCTTTTATATTCTTCAATAAAACTGTTTTATGACTACAGTCATGGTGAATGCACTGGTATATTTTGGGACTTTATATATCTGATGCTCAAAGTAGTTGATCTATACAACTCTTCCCCTATAAGAACCTTCTAGAGTCTGTGCTACTGCTCACAACTGCATTCTTGGGTGAGTTTCCATTGGGAAACACTCAACATGTTTTTGGGAGGTGGGAGGAACTCCAAACAGACACAAGGAGAACATGCAAACTCCATGCAGGCACTGGCCAAAGATCTGGTTTGAACCTACAACTTTGTGTATGGGATGCAAAAACCTTAACCATTATGCCAACTGCTCTCTCTAAATTCAAGAACTCTACTGTTGTAAAAATAAGCTATGATAACTACTTGACTTTCTGCTACAGGTAGTAATATATTGAACCAAGTACTATGAAACAGACCTGTAGCCAGGTCATTCTGAACTGTAACAAGGCACTTATACAAGCTACATGCCACTAAAATTAAGCTACTAAACACATCCATTTCCATAGTCACATAAATAGAGGCACTTTGCTTGCATCCAACAAGCAGGTCTTTAGAAATGAAGATCTTATCCACATAAGTCTGCACTAGGGGCAGCCACATCCTTTGCCTCACCCCAGTTAAACCACTGCTAACAAATCTGAAGAAATTAGTTATTAGGGTAGTGGTGTGTGAACCGTGAGGTGTATTGCATTATTATGTAGTAGTTTTCAACATCCGTCCAACAGTGATATTATCAACCACAAAAGGATATGACTGTGGCAGAGTGGATTTTGAGGCCATTGAGTATAATATTATGTTGATTAAGTAAAATAATGTAAGACAAAGGAAGGACAGAACATAGTGTTGTTGACATAGGTTAAAATGCATGTCAAAAGCAGCTAGAGATATGTACTAGAACTAAAGCACAGAATATTGTGTTGTTGACATAGGTTAAAATGCGTGTCAAAAGCAGCTAGAGATGTGTACTAGAACTAAAGCACAGAACATAGTGTTGTTGACATAGGTTAAAATGTGTGTCAAAAGCAGCTAGACGTGTACTAGAACTAAAGCACAGAACATAGTGTTGTTGACATAGGTTAAAGTGTGTGTCAAAAGCAGCTAGAGATATGTACTAGAACTAAAGCACAGAACATAGTGTTGTTGACATAGGTTAAAATGCATGTCAAAAGCAGCTAGAGATATGTACTAGAACTAAAGCACAGAACATAGTGTTGTTGACATATGTTAAAAATGCGTGTCAAAAGCAACTAGAGATGTGTACTAGAACTAAAGCACAGAACATAGTGTTGTTGACATAGGTTAAATGCGTGTCAAAAGCAGCTAGAGATGTGTACTAGAACTAAAGCACAGAACATAGTGTTGTTGACATAGGTTAAAATGCATGTCAAAAGCAGCTAGAGATGTGTACTAGAACTAAAGCACAGAACATAGTGTTGTTGACATAGGTTAAAATGCATGTCAAAAGCAGCTAGAGATGTGTACTAGAACTAAAGTACAGAACATAGTGTTGTTGACATAGGTTAAATGCGTGTCAAAAGCAGCTAGAGATATGTACTAGAACTAAAGCACAGAGCATAGTGTTGTTGACATAGGTTAAAATGCATGTCAAAAGCAGCTAGAGATGTGTACTAGAACTAAAGCACAGAACATAGTGTTGCTGACATAGGTTAAAATGCGTGTCAAAAGCAGCTAGAGATGTGTACTAGAACTAAAGCACAGAACATAGTGTTGCTGACATAGGTTAAAATGCGTGTCAAAAGCAGCTAGAGATGTGTACTAGAACTAAAGCACAGAACATAGTGTTGTTGACATAGGTTAAAATGCGTGTCAAAAGCAGCTAGAGATATATACTTTAACTAAACCACAGAACATAGTGTTGTTGACATAGGTTAAAATGCATGTCAAAAGCAGCTGGAGATGTGTACTAGAACGAAAGCACAGAACATACTGTTGTTGCCATAGGTTAAAAATGCGTGTCAAAAGCAGCTAGAGATGTGTACTAGAACTAAAGCACAGAACATAGTGTTGTTGACATAGGTTAAAATGCGTGTCAAAAGCAGCTAGAGATATATACTTTAAACCACAGAACATAGTGTTGTTGACATAGGTTAAAATGCGTGTCAAAAGCAGCTAGAGATGTGTACTAGAGCTAAAGCACAGAACATAGTGTTGTTGACATAGGTTAAAATGCATGTCAAAAGCAGCTAGAGATATGTACTAGAACTAAAGCACAGAACATAGTGTTGTTGACATAGGTTAAAATGCGTGTCAAAAGCAGCTAGAGATATGTACTAGAACTAAAGCACAGAACATAGTGTTGTTGACATAGGTTAAAATGCGTGTCAAAAGCAGCTAGAGATGTGTACTAGAAGTAAGAGCAACAAAAACTCAGAGCAAAGTTTGCCTCCTTGGTGGAATAGGAAGCTTGAATTTCTAATAAAGAAAACAAGATCTAAACTTCAGGTCTATAAGAAATTGCTACAAGTTCAAACAATAGCAGCAACTTGATAAAATATGCAAAAACAATGGATAAGCAGACTGTAAATCGGGTGTTAAATCTGACAATAAAAAAGGAGCTTCAGCCTTAACCCTCCTTACACATGAATAAACAGAGGCAGAATCTTCTGGGTAGGGAAAACAATAATAATGATTATTTCACTGTTAAATCTACAAGCTTTAAAACTCTCAACAGAGAAGTGTACACTGTTGACAAGAACAGCATGTCCTGTAACACAAGAAATGGTAAATGTGTTTTGTATAAAATTAGATCTTTCTGTAGTATTGCCAAAAAATACATCCATATCCATAATATGTAATTGAAGGACACAATGGCTGAACCACTCAGGTTACTAAAAAGACTGAAGGAGTTGGCTGAAGCTTCTTTCCATAAAGGAGGAAATACTTAACTGGTACAAAATTATAGATGTGTATATCTAACTTCTGTTACTGGAAAGGCTTTGAACACTGTAATGAATCCATATCGGTCTTTATTGAGAAGTCTTTGAGGCTGTTAATAGATAATAATTCAATCATACTCAGAGACACGAAACAATTTTTACTAGATTTATATGACAAAATGACATCAGTAGATGATTATCGTCTGTATAGTTTTAGTCACACTGGACGTTAAATCATTATTTACGGCTGTTCCTAACCACATAGGTTTGCAGAAAATACAAGTATTTCTTACACAGTACTCTGATTTTACTACATCTAAGGTTGCATTGATATGTACATTATTGAAAATAGTGTTGGAAAATAACCTTTTTGCTTTTAAGAATAACATATATAAGCAGAAGGATGGCGTAGCTATGGGCACATCCTGTGCCCATAGCTACGCCAACCTGGTCATGGCTATGTGGGAAAGAGAACAGCTTTTTCTTTTACCTAGATATCAGAAGTATGTGATTTTTTATAAACGGTTTGTAGATGACCTCTTCTTTTTATGGACAGGTAGTAAAAGAGAATTGTATCTCTTTTATGAAGAAATTAATACAATTACAGAATACCTCAAGTTTACAATGGAGGAATCAACTAGTAGCTTCAATTTTTTAGATGTCCATATAGAGAGGTTGAGCAGTGGGCAACTCAATACAGGCATTTATAGATAGTCCTGCTACAGGAATACCCTGTTACACAGACAGAGTATGCATCCTAGGTTTGTCTTTGATAATATTATTAAGGGACAGGCCTTTAGAGCGTCCAGGTTAAATCCAACACGAGAAGGGTACAATGAAGAGCTTATGAACTTAAAAGGAAGGTTACTACACAGATCATATAATGCACAAGGTATAGATAATATCTAACAGAGTATGGAAGAATACAGAAATGAGAAAGTCAGCCCTTATTTTTCTGATTTTGGTAGTAGATGGTATAATGCACCTTCCAGTCCGGTAGTTTTAGGTAATGGAAATAAAACTATACAGAAATTTTCTATGTTTTATACTTATGATTTTAGAGACATCAGGGACATTATTTGTAGACATTGGCAAATCCTGATGACTGAGCCATTAATTAAAGAAATAGTGGGAGAAAATCCCCAATTTCTTTTTAGAAATAAGAAGAATTATCATAGAATGCTTTGTTATTCCAATGAGCAGATGGTTCCAAGACATCCCAGTAGAATTGGTACATTTTCATGTAACAACTGTAACAACTGTCCCTACATTTTTAAACATAATATGTTTGTACACCCAGTGACCACACAGTGTTATCAGTTTAACGTAGTGGCCAACTGTAACTCAGAACACATAGTTTATTTAGCAACATGCACACGTTGCCCTGCGTTTTATGTAGGCAAAACTGATAGGAGGCTTAAAGATCATATCAGAGAACATCTATACCAGATACGCATTCGTTGCAATACAAATGCCCTATCCAAACATATTCTTGAAGTAGGGACAGAAAATACATTTTGTTTCTTGGTGATTCAAATGAATCATTCTAGTATCAGGGGTGGAGATGTCAGGAATCACATGGAAAGAATGGAAGTTAAATGGATAATACAGTTTAAAGCACATGCCAGTCCAGGGTTAAATGATAAAATTCCCCAGAAACTTGTCTTGAAAAATAGGAAGTTGGTACTTAGGTAAATCATGGGGTTAGTATACCAGTGTTTAAAATTATGTTCTGTGATATATATTTATTTTACATGTTAATATGTATATTTTTAATCATGGTAACTGTGATACATACTCATTCATCTTTGAATTCTATCCATATGGATGTAATGTTTTATATACTTATTTGTTATGATACATTTTTAAATGCACTTGACAGTGTTCAGCCTATGACTTTAAGAGGAGTGCAGACTTGATTGGTATTAATTGGGTAATTACCAGTTAGATATATAGTAGTAGGTGTTTTTACATTCTGTTTGTTCAAGGTTTGACAAAGCCTCTTGGCGAAAGTGCTTACCTTCACATGTGTCTGGAATAAAAGGATATTATTTTTACTGTGCCTCTGTATTTTATCTACCTGCTGTTGGAATTGATATCAAATACTATCACTGTTAGAGACTATACCTCCAGTGCATAGATATATGCTGAACTTTTGGTTCTCTGCTGGGTTGCTCCTGAGCGTTTATATTTATTACAGTTACTTTGCCCTTTCTTGGCTATGGAGCATTTATTCCTTGGTGGGTGACGTATTTATTTTCTGATTTCAGCTTTAGCCACAACTCAGACAACATCCAAAAAACAGAAAAAATACAGAGACAAGTAAAGATAGTTATACAACATATTGTGAAGTGCAGACATGGTAAAAATATCTGACTGTGTTACTAAAATAAGAGTTAGGCCTCATCATACACAAGTGCAGCATGCCATCATAGTAAACTACTGGGCCCACACAAAGATAGACCCAGGCTAAATTTAATAACTCCAGTGACTGCCATCAGCATTCGATTTGACTTGTACTTGCAACGCAGTACCGGACTTTACCACTTGGTAGTCTCACATTAAACTATTAAGTGATATCATGTCACTGAAACTTAATTATTTATTTAGCAGTTTTTATTTCACAACAGGTAAAAAAAATGCATTCTTGTCAAATGTTATAACTCTATTATAACTCTGCCAGTTAGTTGTAGGTTGGTAGTAAAATAAAGACTATTTTCAAATTTTAGACTCTGTGTGTGTGTTTGTGTGTGTGTGTGTGTGTGTGTGTGTGTGTGTGTGTGTGTGTGTGTGTGTGTGTGAGTGTGTGTGTGTGTGTGTGTGTGTGTGTGTGTGTGTGTGTGTGTGTGTGTGTGTGTGTGTTTATATGCGCATGTGTGTGCTCATGTATGTGTGTGTGTGTGTGTGTGTGTTTACGTGTGCACACAGAAATGTGTGTAGATGTATATGTATATGTATATGTATATGTGAGTGTGTTTTTGTCTGTGTGTGCTTGTATATATGCTTATGGGGAAATGATTATCTCTCATTTGTTAGTATGTTAAAACAAAATATTTTTTCAGGAACCGCAGATAAAAACATTGCATTCATGATAACATGTTAACAAATGTCTTAATTACGTTAAAAATGATCAGTTATTGTGTTTCTTTCACTGAATACTGTACGTGTATAATTTACTTTTCATTAAGTGACTAGTAGTTTCTTAATTGTTCATTTTGTTTTGCCAAGCTTTATTCATTGTTTGATTCTTCACTTTATGTTGGATGCTTTTGATTCAAACAATAAATTTTATGTTAAATTTTACCAAGTATCTTCGTAAACCCTAGGATTTTTAAAATTTGCCTTCACCTATGCTAATTGCCTAACACGGATTAGTCATTTCCAGCAATAAAGAAAAATTCCAATTTGGAAACATGGTATAGCTGCAATGAGAAAGATCTTATTAGCAGCTCATTGCCATTCCTCTGAAGCGAACACTGTGCTATCAGACCTGACTGCACTAGTGTTCTCTCTAGCAGCCCATGCACTTCATTAGCAAAAGTACTCCCAAGCACACAGACATAAGCACAGACACAAACATGCACACATGCATACACACATACACACACACACACACACACACACACACACACACACACACACACACACACACACACACACACACACACACACACACACACACACACACACTCACACACACACACACACACACACACACACACACACACACACACACACACACACACACACACACACACACACACACACACCTAAACTCATGATGCCTGATCTAGTACTGATATTCTTTATCATCTTTAGCCCCTGGGACCTCTTCAAAGTGATTTCAGACAATACCATAGTCTTGTGGTACATCAACAAGCAAGGGGAATCCAGGATGTACCCCCTTAGCAGAATAACAGTGTTAGCTTGTGATATAGCTTCATGGCACATTCTCACTCCACAGGCTTCTTACATTTCTGTCAGAGCAAAACTGTGTGGCAGACAAGTTGAGCAGGAGCAGGGCTGACCCTCATGAATGAAAACTAGATTAGTGGGTCTTCCAACATTTGATCCATCTGTGGGGAGTTCCTCATGTAGAGCCTTTTACCTCCTCTTTTAATAATCAACTGGAAAGATTCTGTTCCAGGACTCTATGCAAGAAGGCCTGGAAGACAGATGCCTTTTCTTTGGGCAGGAATGTTCCTGTATGCTTTTCCACCTTTCCAGTAATATCCAGAGTACTTCTGAAGCTTCAGAAGAAATCCCCCAAACTCATTCATTTTCAAGTGCAACTTAGATTTCTGGGTGGAAAATAGAAATTTTAATCTAGGACTGACCCCTGTACTACTAATGGACAGAGTCATCACCTAAATGTGTTGTCCCCTCAAATTATCTACTTTATGATCT
Organism: Protopterus annectens; assembly: GCF_019279795.1. Lineage (NCBI taxonomy): Eukaryota > Metazoa > Chordata > Ceratodontiformes > Protopteridae > Protopterus > Protopterus annectens. The sequence goes on along the minus strand of NC_056737.1, from coordinate 860,694,890 downwards.
CTGTTTAGTCTCATTAGAGCTAATATATAATTATCAACCATGGGATGGGTAAAGCCAATCTATAACCAAATGGGTAGGTTATTTTGAGCACAAAAAGGGAAACTGACTAGGCTTAAAATGGCCACAGGGGCAGCTAGCCTAGTACTTACCCATGAACCTATGAGCCTATGTATGTAAATGAGACAATCTAAACAAGAAAATTAAGGTTCTCAGTGAAAGCATTACTAATGACTTTACTTTCAGTACATACAACTCTGCCTACATACCCATGTGTTCAAATGGAGATACGACCTGTAAGCCAGTACAGAAAAGTAAGGAAAAGAAATTGGTCAAAGATAAACTAGCTATGGACACGAAGGTTTACCCAACTCCCCCAGGTCCCAAGCAGAAAATGTAAGAAGTCAGACTCTTTTGCAGTACCCAGTTCCCAACTGATAGCTAACAAGTATGCCATTGATGAGTTGTGTTTTTGGAGACAGCTACTATTCAGAGATCAGAAAGGATCTAACACTATGTGAGGGTACAACATTACTCCAACAAGAATCAGTATTCCAGGACCAGCACAGCAATCAGATGGGATGGGGGTCAAGGTCAAGGTCTGGAACCTTTCATTTCATCTTGCAATGAAATGGATATGGTAGAACCAATTGGTGAATGCACTGTACACAATTCTTATTTCAACATTTTTAACTTTAGTGAATTGCAAACTATTCCTGAGCTTACTGGTCTTTTCTAAGGGTTTTACGTTTGTACCCAAACATTGTCACGACATACCAGACATCATTATTGAGCTTGAGTTATTTTGCAGAAACTCAATTTTTGTTAATTGCATGACTCACATGAGAGTTGTCCTGACCCCATTTCTTTGTCTGAAAACTATTGCAATAACTAAATAGTATATGAACAGCAATTAATATTTTTTTAGCAACACTAGACAGAAGTCAGATAGTGCAGTTGTGTTATTCATCATGTAAGCTTTCCAATAAAATCTTTCAATTGCTTATATGCAGCATGATTTTAGAATTATTAATGCAAATATAAACAGGCTATATAACAGATACCTACAGGAGTTAGTAGGATGTAACTGCAGAAACATCTGGGGTGGAATGTACTTAAGGATTGCACAGGAAGATGCATAGTTACACATTACACTAAGGAATGCCCAACTGCAAATACCCACACACAAAATAATGAAATGAAGTATGAATACCTGAGAAAAACATCAAAAAACACTTGAAAACACGCATAACATCATATCCAAACAAAAAAACACACTACTCCAGCAAACAAAACAAGGCAAAAATATAAAGTAAACATATCTAAATTAAACCTTTCTAGCCTCCAGATCCATAGTAAGAAAGCATTGTCTGTTTGGGGTTTCAGACCTCAACTCACAAGACTTACATTTATTTACTTCAAGATCACAGCAGTCGAGTGGGCGTTCGAAAGACATGTGTTGAATGGGTGTGCCTTTGTTAAAGGTTGGGTGTTGGGCTGGCAACTCGACACCATAAAAACCAACTGCCAATCATTAGCGGACTAGAGTTCCACTGTGACGACCCCTAACCAGGAAAAGCCGAAAGACAAACAACAACTTCAAGATCACAGCAGTACCAAAAAAAGTTATACCACCATTTACGGAATTTATTTGATCATACCTAAATCAAACATTTGCAATTTTCATTGATAGCCATATTTACCTGTGGTGGAAATGCTTTCTTTGCATCTACTCTGATCTCAAAAGGAACCAAAGAGTTTTCTGTTGCAATCAGCTTAATGAAGAAAGTAAATGCTTGGCGTGTGTTTGCTGGGGCTGTGGGAAATGCCACAGGCAACAACCATTCAAACGAGTTTGTGTTGACATTGAAACAATCACCTGAAGCAGCACCACCCTGAAATGTTTTATTAGTAAGAAGTAGAAGTTTAGAAGAGAGATTCTGAAATCTGCTGTAAGCATTTTTTCTATAATATTGTCTTATTCTATATTAACTGTTGCACACATGTCCTTAGGAGTGAATATTTTGTTTTCTTCTAGTGGAGCAGCAACAGCTGAATATTTGTGGATGTCATTGGAGAACCTATCCTCACAGCTGTGTGTGGATGCAGTCTGGGCCACTTAACATATCAAGTGCAGTTGTGCTTGTAGCATATGTGTATAATCCTTTTTGCCATTGTATCAATTTTCTGCAGGTCCAGTTGTGAAAGAGGAGGAACAGGTGATGCTGTGATCCCTTAGGGTTGCACTGGTTGATACATCTAGTGCTGGGTCACTAGTGGCCATAATGCCTCTCTCTTAGTAGGGAGTCCATCATGATCTGAAGTGGTCACTGTTGCCCTGCATGGGCATTTCTCAGCAGCAGACCAAATGTTCCTCTTCTGAAAATGGACTGGAGTGGTCTTACTGGTTTCATAATGTTAGTTATGGAGGCTGATGGCAACTGAATTCCCACCTTGCGCAGCGCTTAACTCAGCCCACTTATGTTAAAGAAAAAAGAACAAACAGATGAAATCTTACTCAGTGGAAACAGGAAACGGGTAGACAGAGACACACAGTTGCAGACATACACACACTGTTAAAACTCAACCCATCTAAAGCTACCCTACAAACTCAAATGTATACATGCAAATACGGAAAAAAAATAAAATGAAATAAAATAAAACACTAACTATATCAAGAAAATTGGAATTTGAATGTACAGTTAAATGGAATGGAAGTATACAAACTCCACTAAAGTACATATACAACTTAACCTAAAAACAGATAACAATATCTCCATCTATAAAATTAATAAAATATTAGAAAACTCTTTCTATTTTCACATAATAAGAAAAAATCTTCATATACATTGAACAAACAAAATGCAGAGGTATGAACCAACCCCCCAGTGTAATCACTGTCTACTTAACCGACCCCTTAAAGATGAAATCCAAAATAATTAAAATAAAAACGATCTTACAATAGACTGAAAATAAAATAAAAAGTACTCCATCTAGCAAATCTAAAAATGTCTTAATTGGCAAATAAACTGAAAATGAACACATTACATTTAAAAACAATTAAAATACTGTGCTGTTCACAAATAATAGAAAGGCTTTCAGTGCTTCATTAATGACTTTATTCATTTGACCTTTTTTTGATGCATGAAATTTGCATTAAACATTTAGCAATCACACATAAGAAAAGCAAGTAGCATGTGACTGTGCAGCTCCACAAACACAAACACAAATAACTCCCAGATCAAAAGCTCATGTAGCATCATGAAGAACAGAAATCCAGGAGTCATCTGTAACAATATGAAACTCTAATTTAATGTTCAGTCAAAATATAATACAAAAACTTTGTAAGTCAAGCACTTTTGTCCATTAACATTGGGTGGGACTTCATCAGAACCATTACAAAGTAATCAAACACATCCTTAAAAAATATACATAGCAGAGTACATGATTAAGAAGAAATTAAGCCCTCTTAAAGCACCAGCAGACATAGTCCAGAAATCATGCTGAAAAAAAAAGATGGTAACTTACGTATGAATAAGATGTCAGCGATGTTATGTTGCAACCATTAGAGTTTAAAAGTAAATATGCTTAGAGATATAAACATAAAAAATATAAAACATTTTTTTATCTACAGTCAGTTAAATATACATGTATATATTGAAAGTAAACAAAAATAATTGTGTATTACAGAGCCCAAACCATACAAAATACTTAATAACAATAGAACTTCACATATTGTGATAAATCAGTAATCAGAAAACTGATGGACATCAAAAAACACTTTAAAACCTTTTGAAAGGAAAATCAATTGATTTCCATGTGTCTGAATGAAAAAAAAAAACATGAGTGTAGTGGTATTTTAATCTATTTTGTGTTTAGACAGGGAAAACCAAATGATTACTTAGATTCCCTCAGTTTTAGCACTGAGTTGATTGCAATAGGGCAGAGGCATCAAGTCTAAACTGCCATATCAGCTCTCTGTACTCGATTCGGGTCTCCCGAGGACCATCTCTTACATCAGGTTTAACAATTTCTAAGATACCAAACTGAAACTTGGAGAACCCAGCACACACCAAACTGTGCTTATAAAGAGCAGTATTAACCTTTTTTTAGAAATATCTTAGTAATGCTTGATATTTCTTTTACGGAAGGGTGAGGCAGCTGGAACTATTAGCTAGATATATCACTCCCAGGGTAGAACAGTTACCTTACAGTTACCTTCCTTAAACTAAACCCATGATGAACAGTAATTATCGAGGTCTACATATTCCTCTTCATTGATAAAACAACAATGATGGCATGTCCCACATTTTTTAGTTTCTTTATTCCTTTTATATTTGTTCTTAAAACATTCAAAAATCCAAATTCCACCCCATCTTAAAAACAAAACTAGGTTCATTACCTAATTTCCTTGATATATGATCACTAATTCTGAAGGAGGAGAAGGAGAAGAAGAGGGGGAAGGCATGCCCGAAGGCAGGAAGAGAGGAGAACGGTTAGGAGTGTGGCAGTGGGGGTAGGAACTTTGAATGCTGGCAGTATGACTGGTATCGGGAAAGAGCTAGCTGATACGATGGACAGAAGGAAGGTTGATATACCGTGTGTGCAATAGACCAGGTGGAAGGAAAGTAAGGCCAGGTGTATTGGAGGATAGTTCAAATTGTTCTATCATAGTGTGGATGGGAGGAGAAATAGGGTAGGGGTTATCCTGAAGGAACACTATGCCAAGAGTGTTTTGGAGGTGAAGAGAGTGTCAGATAGAGTGATGTTTATGAAGCTGGAAATTGATAGTGTAATGATGAATGTTGTTAGTGCATTTGCTCCGCAAATTGGGTATGCGATGGATGAGAAAGAAAAATTTTGGAGTGAGTTGGATGAAGTGGTGATGACTGTATCCAAGGGTGAGAGGGTGGTGATTAGAGCAATTTCAATGGGCATGTTGGTGAAGGGAACAGAGGAGATGAGGAAGTGATGGGTAGGTATGGTGCTAAGGAAAGGATGCAGAAGGTCAGATGGTAGTGGATTTTGCAAAAAGGATGGACATGGCTGTGGTGAATACATATTTTAACAAGAGGGAGGAGTATAGGGTGACATACAAGAGTGGAGGAAGATGCACACAGGTGGATTGTATCCTATGCAGGAGGGCCAGTTTGAAGGAGATTGGAGACTGTAAAGTAGTGATGAGGGAAAGTGGAGTTAGGCAGCATAGAATGGTGGTCTGTAGAATGACGTTGGTGATCAAGAAGAGGAGGAGGAGTGTGCGGGCAACACCAAGGATCAAATGGTGGAAATTGAAAAAGGGTGATTGTGAGGTGGAGTTCAGAGTAGAGTTAAGACAGGCACTGGGTGGCAGTGAAGAGTTACCAAACAGCTGGGTAATTACAGCAGAGCTAGTAAGGGAGACTGCTAGAAAGGTGCTTGGTGTGACATCTGGACAGAGGAAGGAGGACAAGGAGACCTGGTGGTGGAATGAGGAAGTACTGGAGAGTATACAGAGAAAGAGGTTGGCGAAGAAGAAGTGGGATTGTCAGAGAGATGAAGAAGGTAGACAAGTATAAGGAGATGAAGTGCACGGCAAAGAGAGAGGTGGCGAAGGCTAAGAATAAGGTGCATGGAGAGTTGTATGAAAGGATGAACACTAAGGAGGGAGAAAAGGACCTGTACCGATTGGCTAGACAGAGGGACTGAGCTAGGAGAGATGTGCAGCAGGTAAGGGTGATAAAGGATAATGAGGAAAATGTACTCACAAGCGAGGAGAGTGTGTTGAGCAGATGGAAAGAGTACTTTGAGGGGCTGATGAATGAACAAAATGGGAGAAGGGAAGGTTGGATGATGTGGATATAGTGAATCAAGAAGTGCAACGGATTAGCAAGGGGGAAGTAAGGGTAGCTATGAAGAGGATGAAGAATGGAAAGGCTGTTGGTCTAGATGACATACCTGTGGAAGCTTGGAGGTGTTTAGGAGAAATGGCAGTGGAGTTTTTAACCAGATTGTTTAATGAAATCTTGGAAAGTGAGAGGATGCCTGAGAAGTGGAGAAAAAGTGTTTTGGTACCGATTTTTAAGAATAAGGGTGATGCACAGAGCTGTAGTAACTACACAGGGATAAAACTGATCAGTCACAACATGAAGTTATGGGAAAGAGTAATGGAAGCTAGGTTAAGAAGGGATGTGATGATTTGTGATCAGCAGTATGGTTTCATACCAGGAAAGAGGACCACAGATGCGATGTTTGCTCTGAGATTGCTGATGGAGAAGTACAGAGAAGGACAGAAGGAGTTGCATTGTGTGTTTGTGGACTTAGAGAAAGCATATGACAGGGTGCCTAGAGAGGAGTTGTGGTATTGTATGAGGAAGTCAGAATTGGCAGAGAAGTATGTAAGAGTGGTACAGGATATGCACAAGGGTAGTATGACAGTGGTGAGATCTGCAGTGGGAGTGACATATGCGTTTAAGGTGGAGGTGGGTTTACATCAAGGATCAGCTCTGAGCCCTTTCTTATTTGCAGTGGTGATGGACAGGTTGACAGACGAGATCAGACAGGAGTCCCCGTGGACTATGATATTTGCAGATGACATTGTGATATGTAGTAAGAGTAGGGAACAGGTTGAGGAGACCCTGGAGAGGTGGAGATATGCTCTAGAGAGGAATGAAGGTCAGCAGGACTAAGACAAAATATATGTGTGTGAATGAGAGGGAGGATAGAGGAATGGTGAGGATACAGGGAGTAGAGTTGGCGAGGGTGGATGAGTTTAAATACTTGGGATCAGCATTTCAGAGTAATGGCGAGTGTGAAAGAGAGGTGAAGAACACAGTACAGGCAGGCTGGAGTGGGTAGAGAAGAATGTCAGGAGTGATTTCTGACAGACAAGTACCAGTAAGAGTGAAAGGGAAGGTCTACAAGAGGGTAATGAGACCAGCTATGTTATATGGGTTGGAGACAGTGGCATTGAGAAAAAGGCAGTAGTCAGAGCTGGATGTGGCAGAGTTAAAGATGTTAAAATTTGCAATGGGTGTGACGAGGGTAGACGGGATTAGGAATAAGTATATTAGAGGGTCATCCCAGGTTGGACAGTTTGGAGACAAAGCCAGAGAGGGGAGATTGCATTGGTTTGAACATGTGCTGAGGAGGGATGCTGGGTATATTGGGAAAAGGATGCTAAGGATGAAGCTGCCAGGTAAGAGGAAAAGAGGAAGGTCTAAGATAAGGTTTATGGATGTGGTGAGAGAGGACATGCAGGTGGTTGGTGTGACAGAGCAAGAGGCAGAGGACGGGAAGAAATGGAAACAGATGATCTGCTGTGGCGACCCCTAATGGGAACAGACGAAATAAAAAGAAGAATTCTGAATATAACCCATTTTTAATAATCTTTTTAATGGTCTTAGAGTCACAGTTGCATTTTAACTCATTCCCTCCAATGGATCTCTGGAAGCTTGCACCATAACTTCCAATGGGTAGAGCCTAATCTTTTTGATAGAATCAAATTATGTCCTCAAATTTCAAAGAAATGTACATATTTCTGGAACCATAGAGGTTACTAAATAGGTATAGATAGCAAACTTTTCAACACAGACTTTTTATAGTAGTCATATTCTTTAAGTTCTAGGTCTTAAATTAGATTTCATAAGTCACAGTACATATAGTAACTATTACATCTGTAATGTTTTGTAAACTACTTACAACATCTGAGCAGCCACTCAATTAATGCACATACTGTTAGCAGCATTTTGTTCATCCAGCTGAGAGCTTTCACATGAGGCTAAGTTGTTCAGTCTGTACTACTTAGTAGCTTAGATATTCAAAAAAAACTGACATTTATGACAATATAAATAAATATTATATTAACAGTAATTAATATCTCTTTACCTGCCCTATTCTGAGGTCAAATATCAACACAGTTGTGTTTGACATTGCGTAAGCTTTAAGATGAAACATTTTAATGCCTTGTGTGTAGTATGGTTTTGAAATTATTAATGCAATTATGAACATGCAGTATTTGATGCCTAGAGGCGTCAGTAGGATGTATCTGCAGAAACACCTAGAGGTGTCTCTTGGCTGTAATAAGTTAAAATAAATGCTCTAGTAAATTGATTTTTATCAGTCATATTTGATATTGAAATATACTGTGTGGAATCAATGGATGTCTCTCTAACACCTTCAGAAACCAAGCTTAGGAAATTCAAAGTCCTTCTCTGCCTACCAGGAAAACCTTTCCCAGTTAATCCAAAGGAGAAGCTTCCACATTTCTGAAATAACTTTATAGGTAACTTCAACTTTCCATACATAAACTGGCAAATATATACAACCAACAACAAATATGCCAATACACTTAACCAAATTGTCCCCTACCAAACAACGGTATCAGCCTTCTAGATCCTGTCCTCATTAACATATCCCACAGTAGTACCACCCCATTTCATATCCCCTCCATAGTCAAATCTGGCCATCTCCATGTAACATTTTCCATGAAAACCTTCTTTGTGGCCCTTAGTGACATCTGTCCTTTCAGGGATTTCTGAAAAACAAATGATTCACTATTTACTAATCTATCTCACTGATAATCACAAAAGGTATAGCTACTCTGTAACCCTTGTAGGCGAGGCTGTGGCTGACTCTTTTATATTACACTCCCCTCTTTGATAGCAGCATTGAGACATAATTACCCATCCTATGCAAGCGTGATGAGAAGTATAAAACTAATCCCATATGGTGGAATGTCACATTAACAGATTCTATAACAAGCAAAAAAATGTCTTGGCATTTCATCATTATAAAGGGGATATAAAACTGGGAAGTAAGTTCCTCAAGCTTACAGTTAGGAAATGTAAGTCCAGCTTTACTTGTGAGACAACCATAAGACTTTCTTCAGCTATATTAGAAAGCTTAGAAGTAGCCAACAGTTTTGTACTGAACTTATATGTAATGGTACTTCCCCTGCTGATCTCAAAGATATTGCTAATATTCTTGTGGACAAATAATCTTCCAGTTTCACACATGGACCCTCACAACTGCCATCCCATTCCCTTTCGCAGACCCCATTCTGAGATCAATCTCGACCAAGTCCTTCCAAGACTTCAATAACTGAAAATACCAGTTCCATGGATCCTGACAATATCACTGGATATTTGCTGAGAAGTGGTGAGTGCCACTTAACATAACCCTTTAATTAACTCTTCAGTCTGAGTCTCCCGTGTCCCCTCTAGTTACGTCTTCAGTGTGTGGTGAACAGCTGTTGAGGTTCCCTTACCTAAAGGTGGTGCATCTACTAACTCTGGGAATTACAGAGCTATTAGTCTTGCTGATATTATTTGCAAGGCTGCTGAATGCATTAAAGATGAAAAAATAAGCAAAGTTATACTTGGAACTTATATCTCTGGATTTACACCAGTTCAGTTTTATAAAAGGCAAATCATGCTCGGCTTGGCTGAGTTCTTTGGTAGGGTTACTAAGGCCACGGATGAAGGGGATATATTCCACATTTACCACATGAACCTTGTGAAGGCTTTCAGCTTTATTCCCATGCTAGAATTATTGACAATACATAGCTTGCTGGATAGATAACTAGCTATGTGCTAGAACCCATAAAGTTAATAAAATTGAGAGTTTAGACAGAAAAACATCTCCAGCAGTGTCTCCCAGAGCTGTGTCATGTGTACTTTCCTCTCTGGCATATACTTCTCTTTTGCGAAAGCTGATATCATAAGTCTATGGCTAGCCACATTTGCTGATGATTGCAAAATGGTGGTGGTTAGATTGTAAAATGGTGGTAGTTATTAATAATATACTGATGCTAACACCAGCAGGGGCTGAACCAGATAAACACTTTGTGTGCTAATCATGGATTTACCCTCAAGGCTGAGAAATACAGGTATTTGGTAAAGCCACAATCATCATTCCATACAACACAGATAACACTATACAGAAATGAGATCCAGTTATCAGACACTTGGCTAGCCTATATTGATCATAAACTCTCTTTTGACCACCACATCTCTGTCATGATTAGAAAATTCATCTGCCTTGTATAACCAGTCCTTAATGGCATATTTTCAAGATTCAGAGAACTTAAGAGTTCCATTTTATTCCTCTTTTATTAGGTCCATCAGTAAATGTAATGCCTCCTTCAGTATATACCTCTCTAAGAACCTAAACCAAACTGAGAGACCTCTGTGTTTCATTTCCAAAAAGACTGCAGATCTTAGTACCCTTAGCTTCCTGATAGAGTAAACCCCCTTTCATTCTACTTAATGTTGCACGGGTATTGAAGGGGTTATCACTGTTTAGCTCTATGTGCTCTAAATAATCCCACCGTTTTTGAACTCCTTTAGCTAACAGAAGCTGTAGCAAAGCAAATGCTCACTCTATCGCCCTAAACTTGTACCTTCACATTAGCAATAACCACTAGTACAACAGGCACTAGTCCTATGTCATCTCCATCTTCCTTTTTTCAAGTATGGGAGTTTGATATAATTTGTAATACTGAACATTTAAAACATCTAAATATGATTTCTAACATACTCCTTTTATGTTTTATATATGCTGTTGATACATTTTACAGGGTAAGGCAAAAAAGGTGGTGGTGGTTGTTAAGTAATCTGAAATCGTTTTTTTTTTTTTTTTTTTTATTGAATTGCTTATATATACTCTGTCTATTAATGGAAATTACCAAACTCAAACCAAGATGGTGTGGATTTTGCTTGCTTCTAGCTAGATGCCTTAAACTACTGTGTTGCTATACTGTGCATGTAACATACACATGGGCTCTTGCTCAGAGGTATTGTCCATTCTTGCCCTAATAGCAAGCTGTTTGTGCCCATATCATACTCTGACATGCTAAAAATGAGAATATTCAATGTTGCACCTAATTATTCACAGGTTCATAGGTTGATATTAGGCTATTGGCTCAAGGGTCTAAGTAAGCCTAGCCAACATGGTTCCCTGGCTTAAGCCACCCAACAAAGTTATTTTCCTGTGCCCCTGTTGAGCAGAGCCACAGAAGTGATCCCCAGGGTGTATTTCCTATTTCCCATCCACTCATCAAGATTTTTCTTGAAGAGGGCTAATGAGGAACTTTGCTTGTCATAGATAGTTTGTTCCGGAGTATGGGAAGTCTCTGAGACAGGAATCTATCCCTCCAGCATGTCCTGTTTATTGTGATGACAAGGTTTAGGTCCCTAGAGCATGTAGCTTGGAGGGATTGGAATTTCTTTAGGTGTAGCATGTCCAACAGCACTGGGTTTGACATAGCTTTATATGTTAGGCAGAGATCACCTCGGAGTAGGCGATATGCTACAGAGTAAAGCTGGAGTTTTTTGAGACAGTCAGTGTAGAGCATCTGTTTGAGGCCAGTAAGCCTCTTTGTGAGGTACTTCTGTGGCCTTTCCAGCTGCTGCAGATGTCTTGTGAGGTACATTCCAAAAGGGGAATTTTGCTCTATAAGGGGTCTAATGAGTGTCAAGTAGAGGGGAACAATAACCTCTTTTTTCCTGGATGAGAACCCTTTTGCGATGAGGTGTGCCACATAGAAGGATTTCCTGACTACTGTGATGATGTGATTATCAAAGGAGAGACTACTGGCCACCTGGGTCCCAAGGTCTCTTATCCCACATTCGGCGTTAAGTAGACTGCCATGTATGTGGAAGTTCATGGGTACAGAGTTTTTACCAAAGGGGATGACAATGCCCTTTTTGACACTGAGCTTGAGGCCATGGCTATGACACCAGGCATCTGTGTCAGTGAGGCCCTTCTGTAGGATGTGCACATCATTTGGGGACTGGACTATGGCTTCTAGTTTGCAGTCATCTGCAAACTTCATTAGCCAGAGGCTTTCTGTGTTAGCCTGTACTTCAGAGAAGTAGATACCAAACAGGAGAGGTCCCAAGACTGATCCCGTGGTACTCCACTTGTCACTGGTTTGAAGTCAAATTTGGAGTCTGCAATTTTTACAGTGTAGGTTCTGTCAGTGAGCCAGTTCGCAACCCATCTTGTGACATAGGGATTTATACCTAGTTTAGTGAGTTTAGCTATAATTCCAGAATGGGGATGGTGTCAAAAGCCTTGGCGAGGTCAAGATAGGCTGTGTGAACCACCTTACCCTCATCTACGGCTTTGTGACTGCCTCAAAAAAGTCGATCAGGTTCAGAAGGCATGATCTGCCTTTCACAAACCCGAACTGGGTGGGGTCCAGAGTTTGGAGGTTACCAATGTCTTTGTTTATGAGTTCCATGATGATACGTTCCATGGCCTTGCAGACCAGGCTTGTCAGGCTTATAGGGCAATAGTTCCTGAGATCAGTGGTGGCTCCCCCTTTGTGGAGTGGGATAACTGTTGCTGTGTGCCATTAAGTGGGCACAAAGCCTGACATGAGGGTATGACTGAACATGGTTATTTGGTGGGGAGCCAGTTCATTCTTAAGTTCATGTAAAATGCAGCCTGGGATGTTGTCCGGTCCCACGGATGCTGTGTTTTTGGCTTTAGAGAGTGCAGCTTTTACCTACATAGTTGTGATTACAGGGACTCTGCATTCTTCCTGTATAGTTATGAGCCCTTTAGGGGGTGAGAGGGGGGTGAAGTTAGCACTAAACCTATCTGCCAGGATGTTGGCAATATCAGTTGGTTCTGTAATTTTCATGCCGTTGTGCTGTAACTCAGAGCAGATCTGGGTGTTGCCATTGAGATTCCTGACATAGCTATAGAAAGCTTTGTGGTTGTCCTTAGAATCAGTGGCAATTTTGTTTTCATAGCTAGCTTTGGAGGATCTTATAAGGGATCTCAGCTTCTTACTGAAGCTGACCAGGGAGCTCCTCCACTCATGGAATTTTACTGTCTTTTGCAACAGTTTCTTCCTTCTGTTGTAGAGTTTGTTTATGGCAGGGGACCACCAGATTGGCTTCCTTTTTTGGAGGATAACATCTTGGTACTGTCTGGGATAGCACGATCCATGCACTCGTGTAAGTGCTTATAGAGTGCATTTGTGTAGGATTCAGCAGTTGTAACTGTATTGTCCATCTGCATAGGTGTCATGAAGTTTGCCATTTCTGTCTTAATTTTTTACCATGGTTTCCTTAATGGGGGGTGGGGGCGGGATGTGGATATCTAGGGTGATTAGCTTATGGTTGGATCTGACCAACGAGGATTTGACTTCAGGTGTGGAACACTGGTCACTCATGTTGGTAATGACTAGGTCTAGGATATTGTTGCCCCTGGTGGGGATGTGGATAAGTTGATCCAGGGGATTGGAATTTATGAATTCCAGAAAGCGTTGAGTAAAGGAGTTGGTACATGAGTAGTTTTCCCAGTTAATGGTGGGGTAGTTGAAATCACCCATTATTAGGGTGTTTGGTTGAACCCTAATATTTTCCAGTATATCAAGAAAACAGGAAAATCCTGGAGCATAGTGAGGGATCTGTAGCAAGTTATAATTTGGATTGCATTTTTGCCCAAAGTTAGTTGCACTTGGATAACCTCGGATGCATTATGCTGAGCAACTAGCCTGGAGGTGTGGATAACCTTAATGAATATGGACACACCTCCACCTTTGGTTTTCCAGTCCAGGTTAGATGGCCGAAAAGTGTGGCATGAGTTATAGCCTGCTAATGCCGAGTGAGTTTTGAATGAGTCAAGTAAAGGTGTATTTAAGGCATGACAACCTAAATCAATATTACTGACTGACTAGTTCTAAGGGGATACTTAATGGTAAGTTAAGCTATATTATCTGCAATTATTTTGTACAGGAAAACTGCCAAATTCTGTTAAAATTGTTATAATTTGCAGAATGTGTAGATCTGTTAACTAGTCTGTCCTACTGCTACAGGGAAATCATTCACTTGTGGCTGTGGTCATCACTGTTCAAATAATGACAGCTACTGTAACCTGACTACATGCCCACAGTGCATAGCACCTTCACCCGAGCAACACTTCTGTGATGCTGGATGGTAATTTATTGTACTTGGTGACTGATTCTGAGAGGTTTGGTGATATAAAGGACTGGCTATGGCTAGCCAACATGGGTAGATCTCCATCCTAGCACCATCAGACTTCCCACTGCCTGCAGTAGCACATCTTCACACCTGCCTTGGATGGTAATTTATTGTACTTGAGGAAGGATTGCCAGAGAGGTCTGCTGATATAAAGGACTGTCTATGGCTAGCCAGTCCATGGGCAGATCCCCAGCCTTGCACCATCAGAGTCTGCACTGCCTGCAGTAGCACATCTTCACACCTGCCTTGGATGGTAATTTATTGTACTTGAGGACTGATTGCCAGAGAGGTCTGGTGATATAAAGGACTGTCTATGGCTAGCCAGTCCATGGGCAGATCCCAGCCTTGCACCATCAGAGTCCCCACTGCCTGCAGTAGCACATCTTCACACCTGCCTTGCTTGCATTATTCATCCTAGTTCTCAGCCATCCTCTTCCTGCAGAAGACATTGCTACATACTATAGCTGCTACATGCTGTGAACCGCTGAAATGGATGGAGGGGTGTGGACTACATTTTGAGATGACAGATACATCAATAAGTAAGACAGTATTTGATAAATTAAAATCTTGGCTAGGGTGCTTGTACCACAAGCTTGTGCTCTGGTGTTTTGGGGAAGAAGGAAAAGTATGATTTATTTGTTGTCCAGCCGAATTTGACATGGCTGCTACCTTTGAGTTATGCCATCCATGGTTTAAAGATGCAGTCTAGAATTACTATGCAAATCTGTTACAAGTGACTCATTACAAGTGCAAAAAAAAACCCACTCACCCCTGCCTACCCTTATCCATGTGTGCTAACCTTATCCCTATCCTTTCCCCTAACCCTAATCCATTGCATTAAGGTACAAAACATCCTTTCCCTGTAAATACCACTACACAGGATACACGCACGCACGCACACACACACACACACACACACACACACACACACACACACACACACACACATGAACTCAAACCCAAACAAACTTTCAGTATTACCACCCACTCTCACTTTCCTAAAATTTGACTAAGCAGCTTCAACTATGCAAACACCTGACTCAAGGTTCATTTGACCAATTATGATATTAGAAATTAATTAAACCAAAGGCAGGTTCAGCAGGTCGTAAATAGGATGGGGTAAACTGGGCAGCTGCCCTCAGCACAAGCTGTTAGGGGACACCACCTTAATGTGCCAAAGGTAGGAGAGTGTAGTACCATTGTTTTAAGAAGCTATAAAGATATTTATTTATTTATGTATTTGTTTAAATTTGATAACCAAAGTATTGCAGATTCATAAATGAATGCTGATATTGCATTCATAGTCATGGTTTAAGCTCTGAAGCATTCAGTGTGCGATGATTTAATTGTAGCAAGCTTGCTACAGTTTCAGAGCACAAAAGAGTTTTTTAGGTCTTCATCTATGAAAAGGCCTTTTTGATTTTCTTTTTACTGTCCCTCAACTTTGAATAGAGGTGGCACCAGTTTGGGGATGTCCTAGCTATAGGTCTGAAACATGACCAAATGAATGGACCCTATATAGATATATCTATCTACGTATCTTTCTATCTATATGTGTGTGTGTATGAGTGTGTATATGGGTTTATGTCATATTACTGAGTTTCAGAAACTTGAAATTCATATGGCTGAGACCGTATGTTTGAGTTTTTGAAAACTCAGATGTAAAAAAAAAATCTACTTCATTGCAGGGGGGCAAGCACCACTGAACACCCCTGCAAATCATATATACCAACTCTGAGACTGCACTACAATGTAAATTTTCCATTATAGCATTCATTTCTATGTAGATCTCGGTACAGTAGGGATCAGGGCATTTACTGTGATTTCAGAGTTGGTATTCTAAAGTTTGCAAGGGGCGTGAGGGTGCAAAAGTTTTTTTTTTCTTTGGTTTTACATTCGGGTTTTCAGAAACTCGAACATATGGTCTCTACCATATGAATTTCAAGTTTCTGAAACTCAATAATATGATACACACACACACACACACACACACACGCACACACACACACACACACACACACACACACACACACACACACATATATATAACCCCCCCCCCGCACACACACATACATACACACACTCATATTTATATATATATATATATATATATATATATATGTGTGTGTGTGTGTGTGTGTGTGTGTGTATGTATATATATATATATATATATATATATATATATATATATATATATATATATATATATATATATATATATATATATATATATATATATATATATATATATATATATGGCTCTAGGATGTTTGCTCGAGTGAGCAAATGTCTGAATCCATAATAACCGAACACACTTTAACAAAAGCGCTTTTACTGAAAAAGCACTTTTGTTAAAGCGTGTTACAAAAAAAAATAAAATACATTTACATTTTAGCAGGGGGGATTTGCCCCCCCTGCACCCCCCATGTGGGGGGCTGTGCCCCCCACACACCCTCTACTTTAATATTCTTCCTCCGAGACTGCACTACAGTAGGGAAAAGGGAAATTTCCCTTACCCGCACCATAGCCCAGCCTCGGCAACAGGCTTACTTACGCGAAAGTGCTTCTTCGGTGAAAAGCAGTTTCGCGTAAGTATGCCCGACCATTTGGGTTTTGGTCATTTGTTCACTCGAGCAAACATCCTAGATCCATATATATGTGTGTAGATATATATATATATATATATATATATAAACTTTTATGATGGGTATGTGTAGTCTGTGTCGAATTTCTCTGTTTGCAATGTCCTTTTGTAGAAATTAAACATGTGAATTGCAAACAATCAGAATATATCCCGTCTGTGCACACCTAGTTCCGAGACTGATCCGGTAAGGGATAATTGATATTTAATCCATCCTTTTGGCTAAGATCAAGTGTAGTGTAAGGTGCAGCCACATATATTAATTTATTTTGTGACTTGTTAACTATATAGGTAGTCTGAACTTTCCAGGACCAACTTCAGCCATAAGTTATGAAAAAAATTCGAGAAAATAATATTAATGACTTTACAGGCTATGTTATTAAGCGCAAGTAACAGAAAACACTTTGTATTATTTTGTTCTCATTTGACTTGACAAAACCATCTGCACTGTGAGGTGTTTCTTACCTGGGATTTCAGTATCCTAATGATTAATAAAAAATTGTCTGGGACCATAGATAACAAGAACTATAATTCCAGATTATCATTCTGCAAATAGTGACAGCCATCTTACCCTTAATCAGGCCACAAAGACAACTAGTGTGAGAACAGATACAAGAATTTCAGAGACCTGCATGTACCATCTGATAAGATGTGCCACTTTGTTCTTCTTACCCCCAGATTGAACATCACCTAACTCTCTGTGCAAGCTGGTTTCTGGGTTGAGAATGTGCAGATCTCCATCTCCTTATACTTACCTACCCAACCCTCTGTTATACCTCTACACTTATACTAAAATCTGGATTGACAATACAAGTTACTCTGCATCAGCTGCTCTCACATATACAGAAAGCAACAATACTACAAAGGTCCAAAACTAGCTTAACCAAAGCTGTAGGTAAAGCAGGGTGAAGGGTCAGCTTCTCAGGCACAAGCTGTTAAAAGGCATGATGGGGTTTGGCACAATGGTTAAGATGCTCACTTCATAAGCACAAGGTACAGGGTATGATTCTGACATTAGGTCTGGTTATTGACTAGGCATGTAACTGTCTGCAGACTAACTGCCTAGTATTTACCTATGATCAACACTGCAGAACAGGCACCCATCAATCCTTGCGAGCAGTGGTTGTAATTATTTAATCAACCTGTGAATAGCATTAGAAATAAATATCTAACTAATGTAAACAAACAAAAATGTTGCATATTTTTAAAGTATACTTTAAAGCAAACAAAAATAGTGGGTACTGCAATAGTAAATGTAGTTCAACAAACCAATGCATACATAACAGCTGGTCCTTTGTGTATATTTTGACTTTGATTTTATTTTCAGTTAGCTAAATATCACATTTAGCACTGTTTAGTTTTTATCAGCAAATGCAGTCTCTTATCACTTCTGCTTTTGCACATAAATATCTAATGGCTGCCTTTGAAATAACTCCTTTCATCTGCCACCCTTGCTTGTGACCCCTCATGACTCATGCCAAGGTGATAGAATACTACAAGCACATGTAGTATATTATCTAGCTGCTTGATAAATTGCAACTTATCCCATACATACAGGCATATGCACTACACACAAACACACTACACACACATACAGAGACACACACACACACACATGAACCCGCTAACATATAAACGCACATGCCCTCACATTTACCAACAGATG